>NC_047117.1:54508819-54720972 GCF_902500255.1 Thalassophryne amazonica
TGTGTCTAAACTCTGGACCAAATACAAACAACATGGGAAGGTTGTTAAAGGCAAACATACTGGTAGACCAAGGAAGACATCAAAGCATCAAGACAGAAAACTTAAAGCAATATGTCTCAAAAATCGAAAATGCACAACAAAACAAATGAGGAACGAATGGGAGGAAACTGGAGTCAACGTCTGTGACCAAACTGTAAGAAACAGCCTAAAGGAAATGGGATTTACATACAGAAAAGCTAAACGAAAGCCATCATTAATACCTAAACAGAAAAAAACAAGGTTACAATGGGCTACGGAAAAGCAATCGTGGACTGTGGATGACTGGATGAAAGTCATATTCAGTGATGAATCTCAAATCTGCATTGGGCAAGGTGATGATGCTGGAACTTTTGTTTGTGCCGTTCCAATGAGATTTATAAAGATGACTGCCTGAAGAGAACATGTAAATTTCCACAGTCATTGATGATATGGGGCTGCATGTCAGGTAAAGGCACTGGGGAGATGGCTGTCATTACATCATCAATAAATGCACAAGTTTACGTTGATATTTTGGACACTTTTCTTATCCCATCAATTGAAAGGATGTTTGGCGATGATGAAATCATTTTTCAAGATGATAATGCATCTTGCCATAGAGCAAAAACTGTGAAAACATTCCTTGCAAAAAGACACATAGGGTCAATGTCATGGCCTGCAAATAGTCCGGATCTTAATCCAATTGAAAATCTTTGGTGGAAGTTGAAGAAAATGGTCCATGACAAGGCTCCAACCTGCAAAGCTGATCTGGCAACAGCAATCAGAGAAAGTTGGAGCCAGATTGATGAAGAGTACTGTTTGTCACTCATTAAGTCCATGCCTCAGAGACTGCAAGCTGTTATAAAAGCCAGAGGTGGTGCAACAAAATACTAGTGATGTGTTGGATTCATAATTTTTTCCTCAGAATTGAGTGATTCCATATTTTTTTCCCTCTGCTTGGTCTAAAAAAGTAACTACTGACTGCCACAATTTTTTTTCTGATTTCTTATAGTGTTTCTTAAAGCCAGAAAGTTGCCATTTGAAATGACTTTAGTTTTGTGTCATGTCTGTGATCTGCTTTTTTTCTACAAAATTAAACAACTGAATGAACATCCTCTGAGGCCGGTGGTTCCATAATTTTTGCCAGGGGTTGTATAAGAGTAAGGCCACTGTGAAGGTTAGAATAGAAGAATGGAAAAGTTTGGGAGGTCCTGTAACTTATACTCTTGTGCAACGTAAATTTGTAAAAATCAGGCATTCATTAAACTAGTGCAGTGCCCGTAGGAACTTTGTATTCCTATAGAAAATTGGGAGATCATGTATATTTCTCAAGGATGGTCGTATGAGGCTGTGTTTGAAGGCGGGATGTAAAAAGAGATGTACTTATTAGGGGTGTCGGAAAAAATTGATTCACGTCTGAATCGCGATTCTTATTTATTACGATTCTGAATCGATCCAAAATGTCCAAGAATCGATTTTTTAAAAGCATTTTTTAAACATAATCTTGCTTACTCGCTGCGTGTACTGTTTGTCAGGCAATGGATTCTGTACTACAGGGTCACCGCGAGGGTGGGGTGTATCCGGCGTGCTTCAAACACTCGTGCGCTGCAGAGACACACAGGAATGACTCATGATGTTTTGGTGGCTTTGGGAGCAGTTGGGAAGTGGGCTTGCCGCTTCTGAGGAGCAGCGAATCAAAGAGCCACGAGCCAAATCGAACCATTGCTTCAGTGATTCACACTTTAAGCTGGAGTTGCGCTGCAGAAACGGTTGATTACACGGTCCAAAATAAGCATAACGGTCCAAAATTATATCGTAACGGGCCATAACACCTGTTACGATAGCTCGCTAGCTGGCGCGAGGCTAGTGTGAAGTGTCTCCGCCTGTGAGTGCTTTGTGACGGTGGAGGAGCTCAGTGGCACCCGCTGCTCGGTAGGTACAGAAACTGCGATAGAAGTCAGTCTCCAAACACAAGCAGCTACAAAAAAAACACCAGAAATAGAAGCTCGATTTGTCACTAGTCGTTTTTAACAAAGAAAATGCCGCTAAGAGGATTAGGAAAGTCTTCGTTTCAACTCAGAAATGAATGAAAATGCTCCCACGGATGTTTACACCAAAAGATCGCTGATTCGCTCATTTCGCTGTCAATCAAAAGGATTCAGCCTAAGACAGATCATCCAATCATCATGCAGAAGCTGGGTGTCTGGGCCAGCCGAGGCCAGCCCACTGCCCCATAAACCCCCAGACACGCTGAGCGTCCGATGGGCGGGACAAAGCCCAGCATTTATCCAATGACTCGTCTCGTTTCGCTGCATGCTTTGTTTCGCTGTTAAAGCACTGTGAAGCTGTGAGAGTTCAGTGGCTGTAGCTTAGCATGGCGGACGAAGAGTTAATTCAGCCAGCACCGTCTTTGCTGAAGGCAAACGTTTGGGTGCATTTTGGATTTTATTATTTGCTGCGTAAGAAGGAGCTTGACATGACTTATGCAGTTTGCAGAATCTGCAAAATGAAAGTCAAGTACTTCGGAAACATTTCAAATCCGCAAGCCCACATGCTACGCTATCACCCGGAGCTAAAAGGAGTGGAGCAGCATTATCTGCCGACTACTGACGAGTGCTTCGCTAACCTGCCAGCCAACTCTGAACGAGCAAAGCAGATAAGTAAATTTACATCTAGAATCACTTGATTAACCTTGTAAAGCTGCATTTTCTTAAACGTAAACATATTTTAAGTAATATAACTATTTCTCAGAGCTCTTTGAATCGAAAATCGATTCTGAATCGAATCGTCACCCCAAGAATCGGAATCGAATTGAATCGTGAGTTGTTGTACGATTCACATCCCTAGTACTTATGTAATATTATTATTTGAATATAGTATTTCATATTGCTTTAAAAATCAGTTTTATTATCAATTATATGAAAATAAAAAAGATTGCTATTAAACAGATTATTGGAAGGGTCAGACAAAATTAAATAGAACATTTAGAATATCTGAAACAGAAAATCAGTATCTCACCTCCTGAACACAGTTTATTTAAACTTGAACTCACAGCAAATATAATATTTTATTCAGCTTATGTACTTAATGAAATACTGTACAAATTGTGGGAAAATATAATATTTTATTCAGCTTAGGTACTTAATGAAACATTGTACAATTGTGGGAAAATATAATATTTTTTTCAGCTTATGTACTTACTAAAATGTTGTACAAATTATGGGAAATTTGTTGGTGTTAACAAAAAATGGATTTTGGCTATGTCCTCAGTGTTATCAAGTTAAACTCAGTCGCAAGGAACACTGACAGCATTTCACAGTAAAAGTATTTGCTGAGATGCTGGCATTTAAAGTTTTATTGTGAAATGGTGCGAGCAACATGAACTATCTGATGTTTAATTTTGCTTCCAGTAACATCAGCGAACCACGCCATCAATGGAAGTATGAATGTTACTCAAAATAAAGGTTTCAAAATAAAGGTATTGAAAATTGATTCCCAAACATTTCATAATAAAGGATGCACATCATAGTGCTATGTGCAAGCCATATGCGAAAGCTGAGACCAATCTGACAAAAGGTCAGAGAGATGCAAGCCACATACTGGCACTCACACAGACTATTCTAGTTTTATAGATAGATGAAATTAACAATAATACTATTTATACTCAACAAAAATATAAACGCAACACTTTTGGTTTTGCTCCCATTTTGTATGAGATGAACTCAAAGATCTAAAACTTTTTCCACATACACAATATCACCATTTCCCTCAAATATTGTTCACAAACCAGTCTAAATCTGTGATAGTGAGCACTTCTCCTTTGCTGAGATAATCCATCCCACCTCACAGGTGTGCCATACCAAGATGCTGATTAGACACCATGATTAGTGCACAGGTGTGCCTTAGACTGTCCACAATAAAAGGCCACTCTGAAAGGTGCAGTTTTGTTTTATTGGGGGGGATACCAGTCAGTATCTGGTGTGACCACCATTTGCCTCATGGAGTGCAACACATCTCCTTCGCATCATCCATGAAGAGAACACCTCTCCAACGTGCCAAACGCCAGCGAATGTGAGCATTTGCCCACTCAAGTCGGTTACGACGACGAACTGGAGTCAGGTCGAGACCCCGATGAGGACGACGAGCATGCAGATGAGCTTCCCTGAGACGGTTTCTGACAGTTTGTGCAGAAATTCTTTGGTTATGCAAACCGATTGTTTCAGCAGCTGTCCGAGTGGCTGGTCTCAGACGATCTTGGAGGTGAACATGCTGGATGTGGAGGTCCTGGGCTGGTGTGGTTACACGTGGTCTGCGGTTGTGAGGCTGATTGGATGTACTGCCAAATTCTCTGAAACGCCTTTGGAGACGGCTTATGGTAGAGAAATGAACATTCAATACATGAGCAACAGCTCTGGTTGACATTCCTGCTGTCAGCATGCCAATTGCACGCTCCCTCAAATCTTGCGACATCTGTGGCATTGTGCTGTGTGATAAAACTGCACCTTTCAGAGTGGCCTTTTATTGTGGGCAGTCTAAGGCACACCTGTGCACTAATCATGGTGTCTAATCAGCATCTTGGTATGGCACACCTGTGAGGTGGGATGGATTATCTCAGCAAAGGAGAAGTGCTCACTATCACAGATTTAGACTGGTTTGTGAACAATATTTGAGGGAAATGGTGATATTGTGTATGTGGAAAAAGTTTTAGATCTTTGAGTTCATCTCATACAAAATGGGAGCAAAACCAAAAGTGTTGCGTTTATATTTTTGTTGAGTGTATATGCAACTTTCCTAGCAATCAAAGCAATAAGCAAATTAATTTCTAATAACAGAATAATAAATGGCAAAAAAAAAATTCTCTCTTCAAGAAGTATATATATATATATATATATATATATATATATATTTTTTTTTTTTTTTTTTTTTTGGCAGTCGCGACTTATACTCCACAAAACCTGATATAATGACATGTAACACTGGTGTGGTGATGTTGACATTCAGGAGTTTTTTTTTTTCCTTCTTAACACAACATATAGTAGCACTATGGTGAGACTGACTTAACCCAACAATCTAACAAATCAGCCCCGTAGAACCTCCTTGTTGAGGTTTCTCGCCAGTGCAGGTGAGCATGGGGGGGCCCTTTGGTGTGATTTGGATCCCCTATGCAGTGACTTGAGCCCCTATGCTGTGATTTAACCAGCATAGGGGGACTTTTCTGTTTTGTTTTTTGTAGTTTTTTTTAAGGCACATGTCGCATGTTATTTAACGTCCCAGTTAGCAACATAAAGTGGCCCTCAAAATGGAAAGGAAAGGAAATAGTGTTTCAAAGGGTTATAAATTTCAAAGTTTTCTAGGGGGGATGCCCCCAGACCCTCCTACAATACTCGTGCCTACAACACTCGTCGCGCAATTATGACCCGCTAAGTTACCCCCTATGCTGTGAAAAAATCCTGGTGAGAACCATGATTGTGGTTCATTACAGTGCACAATCCCCATAGTCCTGTTGGTAATGCACAGATTTCAGTTTCTCTTCTTCTGCCATCTACTCTGGATGTCTGCTTTCCAGTTCCTCTCCTGCCTCATCCACACTCAGATGGGGCTCCCATGACCTGTTCCATCCATCTCAATGACTCAATGACTTTTTTTTGCTTTCCCCTTTTGTCATTGTGTCCACAACTATTTTCTGAACAACTTTTTTCACTCTGTCTGTTCATGAAAACCGCAGCACGCATAATCTCTCAGTCCATCATCCCATCTCATCCCATCTTCTCACTCTAGCATTCAAGGTTCAGGCTTCTTTCACAGATTACCCAGTAAAATTTATAGTACTGGGTGCAATACAAAATCGTTTTGGCTCCATTCCTCCCATTTCATCCTCCCTCCTTCCAATTCTGTCTGCTGTCTACGGCACGCTCTATTTTTGCTCTCGCCACTTGTTCTCCTCACACCTCATTTGCTTAAAAAGACAGTGAAAAAAGACAAAAAAAATGTTGGACGGCCTTTGAAGTACTTATCCAAGTCATGGTTCCTGCTCTCAAAGTACAAATGGAGGCAAAAGAGAGGATGAATGTGACAGAGAGGAGTGAGCACTCGTTCACTACTTTATCCTCTGTATCTTAGCTACATTTGACTTTGTGTTCACCGACTGTCTTGTCCACATTCTCCAATCAATAGCAAAGTTTTCACTGGAGCTTGTATTGACAAATTCAGACTCATTCTGCTCATCAATAGAAACAACGATCACTGGAGGAGCTGGATGTAGACGGAGAGGAAGGGAAGGCACAGGTTGCAAAGTTCTTGTTTTCATCATTAAGCTTCGCTGGACTTCAAAACAGTGAAATTAAATTTGCCTCAGTTGCTTGAGTGATCATGAGAATGGCTGCAAAAATTAGTGATGTGAATAATGTGCATTAGTGAAGCTAGAATGTCACCAACAGCACGGAAAGATGACAAGAAAATAAGCCTGTAACTTTCACATTAATGTCAATGTCAATTCTTGGTGTTATAATTGACAATAAACTAAGTTGTAAAGTACATATAAATTATATTAAATCAAAAATGTCCAAATCTATCGCTATCTTGTATAAATCCAAAGACACACTATCAGGGGAAGGGTTACTTACTTTATACTATTCATTAATAGCACCATATATGACATATTGTATTGAGTTGTGGGGAAATACTTATAAATCAAACACGAATCAAATATTCCTTCTACAAAAATGAGCCATACGTATCATCTGCAATAAACATTTCCGTGAACCAACTCATTCCCTATTTATTTCTTTGAATGTAATAAAATTTAGAGACATGGTGGAATACACTACACTACAGATTTTGTTCAAAGCAAAAAACCAAGCCTTGCCTAGACATGTCCAGAGGCTGTTCGAAATGAGGGGTTCTGAGTATAGTTTACGTGGCTGTGTATTATTTAAGAAATCATTGATTCGCACAAATGGAAAAGGTTTTTGTGTATCCATGATAGGGGTGAAGATGTGGAATGAGTCTCCTATTGAGATCAAAACGTGTGGTACTCTGGCATGTTTTAAGCGACACTGTAAAAAAGCAATTGTTTCAAGATATTGTAGTGGGATTCGTCATGAAGTGACTGTCTCGAGTATGTAATGTTTGCTTGTATGTAAGTACGTATGTGTTAGAATATGGAATAATTGTGCTGATATTGTTAAATCATGTGGTTCACTGGTGGGTGTTAAAGGGCTATATAGAACGGTGCAGTTTCTTACTTAGTATGTTATGTTAAGCTAATTGTTTTTGTGGTTCTTTTTTCTTTTTTGTTTACTAGCACATCATATACTTGATTGTTCTGATCAGTTGCGTTGTTTTCTGATTGTCTCGTTTTGAGTGTATTTAACTGTGTATAGTAACTGGTCTGCGGGGTGGGCGTTTATAAGCTTTTGCTTCAGCCCATGCCCTTTCGGCTGCACCCAATTTGGGAAATCGTTTGAGTTATAGTAGTATTTTCTTTTGTTGTTTTTTTTTATTTGTTATGTTAGTAAGAGTTTTTTATGTTGGTATTTTGTTCATGTGCGTGCTGAATAAACTTATTCATTCATTCATTCATTCAAGAAATCAACCTGGATCGATCCAAAACAGCTGTCTGAACCTCCTGTGCTGCAGGGAACAGCCCACAGGTGACACTAGAGATCACTATGTTGGCCTTTATACATAATCTAGGGTATCACAGCTTTTCCTTTGATAAGTCTAGCTCATACATTCATCCTAGTAGTATAAAAACACACCGGGTGGCAAACGTTCCATCGCCATCTTTGAAAAGTAGCCACAACCAGGTTAAGGGGAGGTTCACCCTTAACCTTTTCCAGTTGCTGAAGTCGTCAATTCTGAGGCACCTGTGTGCTGGATCATACCCACAGAAGTCCAACACAGGTTTGAAATGTTGTAGCTGACATTCCCTCACTATTCAAGGGGGCTTTGTACTAAAGTCATTTAGTCATTGCCTAAGCCACTGGTTCACATCCAAGTCTCATAACTGCACAGTAAGAATGGCAACACTAGGATCCTAAATACTTGGACTTTTGTTCTCCTGCAAAGATACTGGATCCGCAAAACACTTTTGTACAGAGTCCATAAACTCTTCTCAAGCATTTCCCTGAAGACCAAGAGAGATGAGAAATACTGCCATGATAAACAAATCTCTCTACAACTCAGACTTGATGTAATTATTGACAGGTGATAGAATTTTAATGGCTTGACAGTTGCATGGGTGTATGCCATTGTGTTATAGAGTGGAACCTCAGTTTTCAAATGGCTCTTTATGAACAAATCAGTTCAAGAATATATTGTTAGAATGAAAAATGCACCACTTTTCAAACAAGGTCTTGGTTCACGAACAGCTGCCGCTGCAGTAGGTGGCGATAATGCACCGTGTTGCCAATAAACTTGAAAGAAGAAGAAGAAGAAATAGTCACACTACAGCCGTTGCTCTATGAACGATGTGTGAACACGCAAGCTCAACAGGATTGTGGAATACGCACATTTAATTTTCCTTTTTTGTTGGTATTGCCCGTAAAAATGTCATTATGGGGCCAAAGAAAGAAGGCAATGGTGAAAAACTGAAGACATTTGTAAGAACCAGAATAGAGGTGAAGAAAGGTAATTTTGAAGCATGAAATTGGCGTCCGTGTGTCTGGTGTCTATGTGTCTGAATAAATGAAAAGCAGTTAGCCAGTGACCACAGTACTGAGCTGTCTACAGAGGAACTAGAACTTCTTCAGAAAGATCAGCAGAGGGAGGTGATGGAGGAACTGACCTCAAGTTTCGTCTGTACAGGTAAGGTGAAATTAAACTGTCTATTTTATTATAATTACTGGACAGTGTTTTGTATAAGATATGCATATTCTTTGTTTTTTGACTGCTTTTTATACAGGGAATACTGTTTTAAAAAGGTAAAGACACAGTGTTCTTTTTGGGGCCAGGAACGGATTAATCCATTTTATATTATTTCTTATGGGAAAATTAGTTTCGGTTTAAGAACATTTAGGAACGATTTAGTTCGTAAACCAAGGTTCCAACGTATAATATTGCCCTGACACTGTCAGTGATAAATGAACTCCAATTTTTATATAAGGCTTTTATGGACAAAGTGCTTTACAGTTATGCCTCACACTCACCCATTCATACACTCACAAACCGGTACCACGGTACTGCCATGAAAGGTGCTCACTACACACTGGGAGCAATTAGGGATTAAAGACATTGCCAACAAGGGTTCTGAGTGATTTTCCGGTCTGACTGGGATTTTAACCGATGATTCTCTGGTTTCAAACCCACAGCTTTTACCACTTGATGCTGTATTTTGTTTTTAGGAATACATATACAAGCTTAGTCCACTTTCTAATGTTGGCATGCAACAATGACAGTATAACTTTCATCGTAAAAATTTGTGCTCTTAAAATATAACTGCTGCTAAAATGATGGTAAAGCATTTTTAATTTGTAAGCACATTCAGGAACATTTGTGATCAGCAGTACCTTTACGTTTTGCACTCACTGCCTGCAGCAATTGAAATTAAGTGAACTGTCAAACAGTCTCTGTTTAACCTTTTTCTTTTTCCATGTTAAAATTGTGTTTCATGACATTTTTTTCTCCTCTGGGACCACTAGCCCGGAGAGCTGCCAGATCTATACCATGGTAGGGGAAGTCCAGAAATGCATATCTGGCTTAATTCTGTGAGAACTCCAAAAGCTGAGATGGACTAATTTTTTGGATGTTCTTCCATCCTTCATAGCACTACTTTATTTTAGTGATTAGTCATTTGGTTTACAAATGCTGCTTACGTTAAGCTAATATTACAAAGATGTGCACACAAAGATCTCCGGGCAGCAAGGGAAAGTTTAGCAGAAGCACTTTGCTCAAGTTGAACGATGCATCTAGAAACTTCACCTTGGTACTCATGGGCATAGTGCTAAGTGCCACAACACCCACGCGATCACACAATCGGTACATGGCGTAGTGAGCTGCCACCAGCAGACTGTGAATAATTGGTGAAGATGAAACCTGTTTCTAAATAGTGCACAGCATTGTGTTTATGTGTGCATTCTATGTCTGAATACCCTGTAGAGGCTGAGGCTTTTGCCCACTCCACTGCTCTTTCGTCCAGTCTGGCAAGCAGATAACTGAAAGTTGAAAGTAGATGTTTCTAGAGTCAGAGTACAAGCCAGATATAGTCTGATTGAGATAAACACTGCCTGATTGCTATTTGGACTCTACTTTCCACCAGGATTGGGGTCAATTCAATCAATTTAGAATGAAAATCAATTTATACCTCTGGCAAAATGTGGTTACATCTGAAAAGGTGTCTTTATACCCTAATATATTAGGTATGACAGTGGACAAAATGGGAGAATTATGCCATGGAGTATTTGCATTTAGATATAAAGTGATTTTCTAAACATTTTAAATCTAATAGATGAGTGATAAATGAAAGCTCAAATGTGTGGACAAACACAATGAATGCGTCCAACCATAACACATGAGGGGTCATGCAATGAGTTGATTTTTACGTAAAATTCTGTGAATTTTATACTTTAATCTTAAAGACCGCCAGATCTCAAATTAATGGAATACCATTGGGAGATTCTGTACAATGCTCTTCACTATCATCATCAAAACACTAAACTAGGGTAGATCTTTATGAAAAATAGTGGTCTGTCCTCCCGGTAGTGTTCCAGGGACTTGGGGAATCAATGCCAAAATGCAGTGGACTTGTTGTGGGAGCACATGGTGGCCGAAAACTCTATTAAGGCACTTTGGACTGGATGTTGCACACAGCACAGCAGAACTGTGATCTGTAGTTTCACACAATGCATTTCAATTGCATTGGGTCCAATCTCCCAGTACCCACATTCTTTCAAAGGTAATTCTACTTATGCTCATCTGTGGACATGCATGATGGACACAGTGGTCTTTAAAGGAGGTGTGGCCAAGTGCAGTGTAGCCGTCGTGAGAAAAACAATTGCACCATAGGTCATCAGAATCTCACATAAGGTTTACTGCAGGATATTTTTCCATTTGCATGACACAACACTGAGAAATGCCTGACAACTTGCATACCCTCTTGTACACAGGTTGAAAGTGTAATGACACATAGAAATACAACTACACTCAATTAACCACAAAACTAAATATAACACAATGCTAAAATAGCCTTGGCCGAATGAGCATAAAAACAGGAAACAGAATGTGACCTTTTGACCTCTTAAAATAGGTCAAGCTTAGCCATCTTTGATCTTATCCATGGTCTGTGTCCCATGAATGTTCCCTATGAACTTGAAGACCCTGAGCACAGACAGAACCCCTATGCACTTGCACTGTGCACTTTAGAACGTGCAGTAGAAGTGTAACACACCACACCTGATCTGTGATCTGTAAGGATCACCACCCACAGTTCGGCACCCATATGAGCCACAGATTAATGGCAAAGTTGACACAATAGCATGAAATCCAGATTTAATGTCATGTTGAAATATTTTTAAAGTAATAATTGCGTCAAGCTTGCTGCAAAGGTGCAGTGAACTCAAAGCAGATATGTTCACATGAATGGGCTTGGCTTGAGGCAGGCTGGTGGAAGCCCAAGCAGAGGGTCACCTGGTCTGCTTGAGGTTTCTTTCTCAAATCATCAGAGGGAGTTTTTCCTTATCACTGTCACCTGTGTGCTTGCTCTGGGGTTGGTAAGGTTAGACCTTATTTGTGTGAAGCACCTTGAGGCAGCTTTGCTGTGATTTGGTGCTATATAAATGAAATAAACTGAAATGGACTGAGCAGAATTAAGCATTGTCAAAAAGTGAACTCTAAAACCGTACGTTTTGAGCTTCAGAAACGTTTCAGAAAGCCTGACATTATTGAGGGTTTATCTATAGTCTATGATATCAATCAACGTAATTAGTTGTGGTGTGGAATAAGTGAAGTCATGACCTGATAACCATTTATTATTTGCTCGTACAGGATATACTTCGCCCCTCCAATGCTTTTGATTTCACACGATTTTATTGGGAACATATTGTTTGAAGTCACGTAGCAGCTGTGTATCCAGCTGCTCACTTGCGATACACTAATCATAGGCTACAGATTGGTACGTAATTATGGAATCAATTTATTGTAACATCGTTGTGATTTGTAGACTTGGATTTGCTGCTCTAGGAAATGATGACTATTGACAGAACAGGCAGCAGCGGTCTGTTACTAGCTAAACTGTGGAAAGAACCAGGATGAGTAACTAAGCCCGTGGGTGCTGTGCGCTCAGTGATGGGTGAAATGCTATAATCCACACAGAGGCACACGCAAATGCGCACCCCATACACAGACACGTGCACTCTGACACAAATCCAGGAACGCTTCAACATGTGCACACACTAGGCTGCGTCGGCCGCAAACTCATAACCTAAAGGCAATCTGCTCATACATTCAGCCGCAGGTATGAGGGAAAGCGCTTTGACGTGAACACATAACATAGATGGTCGCACACATGTTGCTGTCAGGTTGTTTCGAGAGCCAGGAATAACAACTGCACGGGAGCAGCAGTAGGTTAAGTAATCGTGTAATGCAGGAGTCCCTCCCCACTGCCGCATCCTCAAACTCCTCCTGAGAGACCACATGATGTTCCCACACCAGATGGGTCCTGATGCATCAAGCATATTTTGGATCTACCCCGGGGTCTTCTCACAGAGGGAGGCGACGAGGAGGCGTCCTAATCAGAAGACCAGTTGGCATCAAATTTTAGTACAAAGGAGCAAAATTGTTCCTTCCAGATGTGAGCGCTCCAAACCACACGAAGGAAAATTCCTTTCCCCAGCGATCTCAGTCTTTGAGTAGGTAGATCATGTTAAGACAAGGACACCATGTTTTATACGATGCAACGTGCCAAAGCTATGCAGCAAAACTCACCGAAACATCATCATATAAACCGGATATTCATACTCATCGGACAAAAGCAAAAGTCCCAATGTTTTTGTATGTTTTTTTATGTAATAAACATGGTATATAATGGATTTTGTAGAAATGATTTTCGCTCACATCGGACAAAACGTCCCACCTCATCACAATGCATATCCATTACAAACCTCTCTCATGCACCGGACAGATCAGTATGGTAAATGGACTGCATTTATATAGCGCTTTTCCATCTGCATCAGACACTCAAATTGCTTTACAATTATGCCTCACATTCACCCATTCACACAGACACACACACACCGATGTAAGGGTGCTGCCATGCAAGGCGCTCACTACACACCAGGAGCAACTCGGGGATTAAGGACCTTGCCCAAGGGCCCTTAGTGATTTTCCGGTCCGGCTGAGGTGTTAACCCCCCCCCCCCCCCCCCCCAAAAAATGTGAATCAGCTACAAATCGTGAATTATCCGCAAACCGTTAATTACAAAACGTGAATACTGAAAAAATATCTCCCAAAACGTGAACACAGATCTCACAAAACATGAATATCGTTCATATATATATATATATATACACACACACATATATGTGTGTGTGTGTGTGTGTGTGTGTGTTTTTCAGTATAAGTAGTTTATGGATTATTATCGCAGGAAATCTTGATCACAAACCCTATCACCGCAAAAATTATTTTTTTTGGGGGGGGGGGGGGTTGGACAGGGGTCACTACAGCCAGTGAGGTGGTGAGGTGATCCGAGCAGCTCTCGCTTCTGGTGTCAAGTGCCTGGCCCTGCTGGTTATAGGGACCGTATACAAAGTGCAAAAAAAAAAAAGACACCAGAAAAAAATTCAATAAATTCAGGTGTTGTGTCACCAAATTCACTCAACACATCAGTGGTCTCCTGCTGGTTATACTACAGCACTCAGTTTGGAAAAAATATCAATGTGAAAAAGTTTTCACTGATTAAATTTTCAATAGCGTCAATGTTATACGGTGTAGTGACACAAAATTTTCTACACACATCAGTGGGGTCCTGCTGGTTATACTACAACACTCAGTTTGGACAAATCTGCAAAAATTGAATTTTTGTGATTTTTTTTATCATTAAAATAAGTCGTAAAATGAAAAATAACATTCACTAATTCACTAAAATTTAAATTTTGCACATTGTTCCAAACTGAGTGCTGTTAGCATGACTAAAACCTTCAGCTTTGCCTCCCAGACCCCCTACTATGGCCCTCATAGCATTTTTCTTTGTTTGCATCTCACGTGCCTAGAAAGTCCTCACCATCTCATTGAGGTCCTTTAGACTTTATTTTCAGTAAATGCTTCTGGGCAGCATTAGCATGGCTAAAATCCTTCAGCTTCTGGGAAGCTTTGCATTTTTTTGATTTTATTTTCTTTTTTAATTGAGACAAAGAAAAAGTTATAGAAAAACCTTACAGACTATAAACATAGCACTGCAAAAACAACATGTTGGAAATCATGTTAATATCCTCTGCTGTAGCTCCAGGAGGTGTTCAACATTTGATATCTTCTGTTTCACTGTGGGCTCAAAATTTGGCACTTCCTATTTCAGTGTCATCTTGTCACTTAATTCCCATGTGATCCCACAAGATCTTGTCTATTGTCAGTCCAGAAAGTGTCAATCCAGGAAGTGTTCAACATTTGATATTTCCTGTTTCACTGTGGGCTCAAAATTTGGTACTTCCTGTTTGTGACACAGTGTACCCTGAGCAAGCATCACCTTGCTCGTAAAACCCTTTAAAAAAACTCACAAACCACTGCAGTGATTTGAAAGTGTAAAAAAAGTGTCATGGTGCCCAAATTGAAAGTGTCATAACTCTGAAACTTCTTGGAATTTTCCACTGAAACTTTGGAATTTTGCATTACATCTCATCAACATCTGAAATGGTCACCTGGAAGCCCCTAGTTCTTTTGTCATGGGCTGATCCAAAGAAGCTACGAATTAAACTCCCTCAGTAAACCACTTGGATGAGTGATTCAACATCTTAAACAGCGAGACATCTGAGTAAGTAAGTGCTGATGGTTCCATTAGACCTGAAAGTACCTCACTTGGTGCTGCAACGTGCCCCTATGATGGGAAAGGAAAGCCTTCATTTCCTGAATGAAAACTTTAATGTCTGATCTTCACTTTTGCTGCTTCACACTAAATATTCCACAGAAAGCATCAGAACAATTATCCAAAAAGCACAAATGTAAGGCTGACACCACCGTAATGCGCCAACACTCCAACACTCAGCCGTGTGTTAAGATTCTGTGCACATCCCTGCTGAAGACCAACACTCACTGAAAATGTACTTAACTTCCTGCTCACGACATGGAAACAGCTTTTACTGAGAGTGTATGAGGACCAAACGGTGCATATCCACGCCTGAAGTGCTCTGTATTTCTGTAATACCTCCCACGAGACACCCAAAAGGACACAGAAAGAAGCCAACAGAGCATCCACAGCCTGGAAAAAAGCCCAGTAAATTACAATAATTGTGTCTCCAGCTGTTTGGTTGCACACTTATTGTCAGCAGGACATGGTCAGTCTGTTCACATCTATCTTTTCAGATATGGGAGATGTATATTGTAATTTCTGGACTATAACCCGCTACTTTTTTCACACGCTTTGGACACTGCGTCTTGAACAATGATGCAACTAATTTATGGATTTTTACAGCCTTTCTCATAAGTCAAAATACGTCAATTGATGCTGTCAATTGATTTCCTGAAAGCTGTGGTCCAGAGTAAATATAAGGCTTTACCTGTTCATTTTAGTGGATTATGGTATGTATTTAATTAAAAGTTAAAAAAAAATATTTCTGTCTAACATCTTTCTGTATAAATATCTTATGTTACAACGTGTACATAAGTGTGGCCTATTTATGTACAGTCTTTTTTTTTTTTAAAGTGGTGGGTGCAACTTATATTCAGGTGTGCTCTATAGTCCAAAAATGACGGTAAATAACAAGTCCCTCGTAAAAGATTTCTTTGATTTTTTAACATTACCAAGGAAGACGTGTTTCCATTCACATCTTAGCGTCTGTCTGTCTTGGTTTAATGTTTTAATCAAGATGAAGTATCAGGATCAAAGATCATACAACAATCAATCAAAGATTAAAGTTTTAAGATCCAATGTAGGATCCACCCCTTGATTTGGATTAAAGGATTATTTTAATTTAATCAACTGCATGTGCCTAACTGCTGTAAATTACTCTCAGATTAGCTAGTTACAGTTAGTCACTGTTACTGTAAGTCAACTGGTTACTCAAATTTAGTTTCAGTTATTCTCAAGTAAACAGGACTGTTATTACTCATTTTGCTGAAACCAGTCAATAACTTCACTAAGCTAGTATTTATTTATTTATTTTTTATTTTTTACTTTTTGTTGCTTTTACAGATAATATTTAGTCAATATATAGTAGGGATGGTCACCGAAACCTGGTATTAAATGGGTTATTAAATTAAATAAATAAATCTTTATTACATTGATAAAGACGGGACTAATGATAAGCTCTGATATTGATGGTACTGCTTTCGGTACAGCAAAATAAATTGGTACATTGGCTTCAGTTAAAGTTACTATAGAAAATATACTGTTACATTTTTGCTGTGCAAAAGCAAACTCTTTCTCTGCATGTGGCTTACTCTTTCTTAAAACAAAAGTACTGGTAAGAATACCGTTTAAGTAACAGTCCAATAAGCAGTACCATTAAGAGTAGCAGTGGCATTAAAGTTTTTACAATACCCATCCCTATTAAATATTAAATGGACTGCATTTCTATAGCCCATTTCCATCCAATGCAGACCCTCAAAGTGCTTTACATTGATTCCCCCCCCCCCCCCCCACCTCCTGCCCCATACACACACACACACAGTGTGCTGCGACACAAGTAAAGGAAAGGTGCTTAGCTTGGGTATTCCACAAGGTCTGCACAATATTAAAAAATTGACATTGCAATTTTTTTCTGCAATATACAAAGAATTTATTTACACCATATGCTTTGTCATCATTATATACTTATATTCATGATGTAAAGCAGTGGCTGACCCAAAACGTCCTTCACCTGAATGATTGTGTTTGGACGGTCTGGCCTGCTGAATGTCGTACAATCAAACTGTGGTGCTCTGGCTAATTATGTAAAACTTGCTGTCAAGAATTTGGGAGATATATTTGACAGCTGTTTGAGGTTCGATCAACAGATAAATGATGATGCTCAAACTATATATTGTGCAGCTGTATTCAGGACCTGTCCCACGTCATTCAATTCCTACTGCTTTTATGTTACTTACCTCAATCAGTGATTGATTGGCAAGTCTGACCCCTGATCTGGATCTGCACCAACATATAATCATAGATTCCTTAACCCATGGTCCACCTTTCTACCAAATTTCATAGAAGGCCATTTAAGGCATTTTGCAATATCTTGCAAACATACATGATCCCAAAAGAAAAAGGAAAAAAAAAAAGAAAATAGGTAACTAGTGGAGGCAACAGAAATGGTGAATGCGACAGAAAATCACATGTGGCCTCCAGGAGGAAACACTGAATCAAATTGTGCAATACCCTGACATTTACAGTTGTACATATTGGACCCCGTGGCACCTTTACACCTTTACATTTGGTCCACAGAGGGAGACAAACCAAAAAAGAAGGAAAGAAAATAGTAGGAGGACAACCCGCTTTTTTCTTTGCCTCTAACCTTACTGCCATTCAAATTCTGTTTTCCATCATTTTCTTAAAAGCAAAAAAGAAAGACAGGCATAAAGAGGGAGAGCAGCTTTTATGTTTAACTTGGCATGTTCATCTTTTTTCTTCTTTATTTTTACTTTCAGTGCCAGTGAAAATAATGTAATGTTCATATTACCTGTGATTCCTGAAAGCTTTTACAGTTCCTACAGTCAGCATACACACACACACACACACACCAATCATAGTGATTCGCCTCCAAGGTTGGGTAGGATTACTTTGAAAGAATATATGTGGATTACATGTATGTTTGTACATACATTTGGATTACTTGTAATCTGATTACTTTTGGATTACATTTCAAAGTAATCCTACGCAACCCTGTTCGCCTCTCATGGCCATTATTTAGTGCAAAACACATTTTACAAGAAAACTGAATGATCCTTTATGCAGCATCATTTCAATGTCAAAAGATTCCAGACTGTATCACCTCTAATAATTGTATTACATCTCAGTTAAGCCAAGTTAAACAGAGCCTTTGCTCTTGTGAACACTCAAACAAATACTTCAGGAAGACTGTATTGAAAATCAAGGCCTCAAAATACAAACTCAGTGTGAAATTAAAGAATGTGAATCCAGGTATGCATTTAATAAAACACATCTAATATTAGTTTTACAACCAGTTTCCTTTAGAAATGTCAGAGGCTGGATGTGAGAACATTTCCCAGTTACTGAATATCTATTGGAGATTATTTAAATCACTCATCATACGAATAATTTAAGAAATGTTTGTTTGTTTGTTTCCCAGGTCTTTTGATTTTCCACCAAACCTGGCATATGGATGAAGGTTGACCCCAAAAAGGTTCTTAAAGAGTTTGATTTGGCAAAAGTCAAAGTCATTGGGGTCAAATGTCTATTTTTTTAACTCCAATGTCAATAAAACGTAGTACTGTATACGTACATATGTAGGTGTATTCTGGAATTGTCCAGGTGAAATCAAGATTACTAAAGGTCAATCATTGGGGTCAAAACGTAAAATTTGTCAAAGATCAATCACTGAGGCTAAGGTCTATGTCTGCCTGTGTGTTTGGTGGTCTACTTCTCCAAAGTGCTTTTGCTCATTTCTGCCAAACTTGGAATGTCAATGAAAGTTGACCACGAACAGATTTCATTGTGGTCAAGGTCAACGTGACGCATATGACGTAATTTCTCCATTTCTGGGCAACCAACCGTGGCATTTTCAATGGGTTTTTAGGCAAATAAAACACGCAAACAAAGTGAAAATGCAAAGACAAAGTGACGATGCGGTGGGAAAGTGGACATGTGTTCCAGTTTGTTTATGATTCGGAGCTCTAACGTGTCGGAGCTATTCTGCATAGCTGTGTAGACTAACACAAACATGACGTCTCCCATCTGCCTCGCCTTTTCTTCTCCACTGGAAACCAAAAAAAATAAATACTTTTCGTGAACGCTTCGGTGATTGCAGCCGAAAAAAAAACAATACACCATTTATCGATGTGAAGTTATGCTGTGTATATATTGTGTAACGGAGCGCAAACGAGACTTGTGGTACCCTATTATAATTCACCAGTTGGTTGGGACTGTGCACTGCACCAGATGTGCAGAGAGCTCCTCACTGGTTTCATATTATTGCATCGATCACTGTGTGGATGTGTAGTTCTTCCTGTAAATTGATGCCCATGAACCCCTATGAGGTTAAAGTTTGTGGTCTGTCAGACACAGACAGTTGTCATCCACAGAGGCGTCTCAAAACTGACAAATCACAGCTCATGAAAACACGTACACTGCAAAACCGAAGCCAGTTACAGCCATGAACATTGCCTCTTGATTACACCCCTCAGCAGCTGTCAAATGATTCCATTGTTGATCGTAAGATGTTGTGTTTTTATCCAGCTGATACTATGTATAATTTATTTCAAAAGGCAATGCAGCTGATCCCACCAGTCATTAGGCGAGAGGTGGGGTACACCCTGAACAGGTGTTAAAGGGGTCATATTGTACAAAATTACTTTATCTGCCTTTTACACTTTAATGTGTTTTATGTTTAATGTTCAGCATCTCTGAAGTCCTACAATTCCATAAGTATTTTCACAGACGAAATCCTGATTTAAGCATCATTTAGGCCTGGCACAGCTTTTGTGAGATTTTCTGACATATGTAACAAAAATACCTCCAGTTGCTCTAGTTTTATTTGAGATTATTACAACACCCCGCCCCTGCCCCGCCTCCTCAACTGGGATTGCCACTGTATTCCAAAATCATAGCAGAAAAAAAAAATCTGATATGCAAAGTGTAAATTGCTTAATCGCTGAGGAAAAACACCTTAGTTGAGGTGATAAAATATTATTAAAATACATTTTGAAGTTCAGCAATGTGTCATCTTCAATGTGTTCATGATGTGCCATTTTTGCAAAGTTACAATTTCTTTTTTGCTCACTGATGTTGCATTTAAGCATCTCACAGTTTTCAACTCTATGTGCCCAGTGGTTTGGGATGGAGTGGGGATGGGGGGTTGTTCCAAAAAATATATGGGTGATTCATTTCTATCAATTAATTGCAAAGCTTGGGCATTAATTAGATTTTTTTTAATCACCTGGCAGCCTTAAAGAAAGCTGTTATAACTCATTTACCAGTGTTTACTTGTGGTTTATCAGGTGGTAACAACAGAACTTACAAATTAACAACAAGATACATTCAGGGACTGAAAATGCTCTTGTGTCCAACATCTAAATTATGTAAAAAGATAACAAAAGTGTTACACTGAATTGCATAAATATGTGTACTGACTTTTGTTACAATTTCTGCTTTTACAACTGATTTACAATATTGTCCTCTGAATATCAGTCAGTACTGTCTTGAGTATTGTTATTACTCAAGACAGAAAATAAGAGAAAATGCTCTGCTAGCCAACTTGGACATAATGTACAGGGCTGTGAAATGAAAACTGTGAAATCCAAGGAAAATTGGAACCCCCCCCCCCCCCCCCCCGAAGAGCCGTGGTCTTGGGCCTTGTGAGGCCCCAGAAACCAAATTAAATTTTCATCTACAAATACATTTATAACATCTCCTGGAAGAACAAATCTCAAAATTAGTGCATATTTAAATGATCCTAGATTCAACCTTTCATTTGAACCGTCAATGATCATGTTGAAATAACAGAATATGACGTGGAAGTAGGACCTGGAATGATTTTCCTTTTAATTGTAAACCAAATTATGCATTAACTCAGAACAATTAAACTACATGAAATTCATGAAGACTGAAAAGACTGTTAAACCATGTCAAAAAACACAGCTAAAGCTTGTACAATATTTTAAAAATCATGGTAAAATATCAATAACATACCTTATAGTAAAAAAGCCACATATTCTTGTGTAAATTCCTGTAAATCCACTCAAAGCCACAGTATCTTTTTTCCCATGAAAAAAGTCTACATTAATAAAAACTAATTTACATTGTTGTGTAAATTCATGTAGCCTAAATTCATTCAAAGCCATAATGTCTTTTTTTTTTTCAATGAAAGAAAGTCTAGATTAATGAAAGAAAAATGTTTATTTTCCAGAGAGAGAAAAAAATTCTTACCAGTTCGCTTTTCCCGTTCATCTTTCAGGTGTGTTGATGAAGCCAGCAACAATTCCACAGATTATTGTCCTTATCAGACTTTTTCAAACCGTCTTTCTCGCCATCTTCACTCTGTCTGATGTCGCTCCATGACACAGACATGCTGCAAAATTCTTATTTTAAAAACTTGAAAGTTCTAAAAGTTTGCGATGTCCACATGCTACATTTAGCTAAGCTTTGCACAGGAGCCACAGTGTCACCGCATCAACCAACCAGTCCCGCTTTATGACAACTGCCGTAACCGCCAGGCTTTGAGTGGCATTTATTCTCCTTGAAACTCCGCGGATCCAAGGAAACTGATTTGTATCTGTAACACACAGATCAGTGTCCGCGGACTTCTAAAACTTGCATGATGTCGCAAAAAAAAAGAACGCTTTGCGATAAGCATTTTAAAAACTAAAAAGAGTACAACTCTAACACCCCCGCCCCCCTCCCCATGATGAGATTCTGTGGATCCGCGGCGTTTTCACAGCCCTGTATGTAGTTATTTTAAGGTGATAGAATTTTTGAATTGTTTTCCCATTTGTTAGTGCTCAGGAGTTTATTCTGTTCTGGCCTATCTAATTGTGTTTTGTACTGTTGTTGCTAACTCAACTCTTTAAATTTTGCCATTTTGTTAAATCATCATGGCATCATAACTGGGAACCATCAGGTAACTATATACTTGATTAAAACTTCAAAATAATTCCATGCTTATGTTACTCTAAATTATATTTATATTACTATGTGACACTTGTAACATTTCAGGGCCTAAACAAGGTTTTTCTCCTCGGCCACTCCTCCCCATCCCTTCCCCTTCACTCCTCCGTATCAAGCAGACATAACACTTGGAGCCTTTTCACTGGTAAAATGGCTGTCCAAGTGGGAAAAGGCAGTTATTTATTGAGGCTCGGCTGATCATGTTCGAAATCAGATGCACATTTTGCCTCTAAATGTAGTTTTTAGAGGAATTTCTGGAAAGTCTCTACTGTTTGCAATCCTGAAGACAACAGTAATGTGAAGAGTACTACTGTCTCTTTAAAAAGGTGGAGAGGGGCAACAATTTCACAGGGCAAGACTCTGGCACAAACAGGCATGCAGGCTTGTCACATCAATTGAACAGAAAAGCTCAGATAACAGCTGCTGTACAGTAGTTCCTGAAAGTATTCACAGCGCCTCTCTTTTTCCACATTTTGTTATGTACAGCCTTATTACAAAATGGATGAAATTCATTTTGTTCCTCAAAATTCTACTCACAACACCTCACAATGACAAGGTGAAAAAGTTTTTTTTTTTTTTTTAGATTCTTGCACATATATATATATATATATATATATATATATATATATATATATATATATATATATATATATATATATATATATATATATATATATATATATAAACTAAGAAATCACATAAGTATTCACAGCCTTTGCCGTGAAGCTCAACATTGAGCTCAGGTGCATCCTGTTTCCACTGATCATCCTTGAGATGTTTCAACAGCTTAATTGGAGTCCACCTGGGGTAAATTCAGTTGATTGGACATGATTTTGAAAGTCACACACCTGTCTACATATAAGGTTCCACAGTTGACAGTGCATGTCAGAGCACAAACCAAGCATGAAGTCAAAGGAATTGTCTGTAGATCTCCGAGACAGGATTGACTTGAAGCAAAAATTTGGGGAAGGGTACAGAAACATTTCTGCTGCTTTGAAGGTCCCAATGAGCACAGTGGCATCCATCATCTGTAAATGGTAAATGTTCAGATCCACCAGGACTCTTACTAGAGCTGGCTGCCCGTCTACACTGAGTCATCAGGGGAGAAGGGCCTTAGTCAGGGAGGTAACCAAGAACCTGATGGTCACTCTGTCAGAGCTCCACCATTCCTCTGTGGAGAGAGGAGAACCTTCCAGAAGGACAACCATCTCTGCAGCAATCCACCAATCAGGCCTGTATGGTTGAGTGGTCAGATGGAAGCCACTCCTTAGTAAAAGGCACATGGCAGCCTGCCTGGAGTTTGCCAAATGGCACCTGAAGAACTCTCAGACCATGTGAAACAAAATTCTCTGGTCTGATGAGTCAAAGTTTGAACTCTTTGGCGTGAATGCCAGGTGTCATGTTTAGAGGAAACCAGGCACCATCCCTTCGGTGAAGCATGGTGGTGGCAACATCATGTTGTGGGGATGTTTTTCAGTGGCAAGAACTGGGAGAATAGTCAGGATTGAGGGAAAGATGAATGCAGCAATGTAGAGAGAAAACCTGGATGAAAACCTAATGTCTAAAATTAAGTATGTGCAGGCAACAGATTGGAGATGGATTTTAATTTGGGGGAGCTTTACTGCTGGCTTCCCGTGATCCTCAACTTCTTCATGCTGTGGATCTTCTACTGCCTTCTGACACTTGAACAACAGGTTTAAGAGCATCTGACTCATTACATCATAAGCAGCAGCCTGTTTTCACAAACAAATGGATGGTTTCATCATTAAATGGGTGAAAGGAGTTTGACAAAGAAAAATAAGTGACAGTAGCCATTTCCTGTCATGCAAAAGGCTCGGTCTGCATAATGGTGGCTAACTTGGAATTTGCCTGGATAATTAATAAATACAGAGTTCTGCATGTGGTGCAGTTATATATATATATATATATATATATATATATATATATATATATATATATATATATATATATATATATATATATATATATATATATATATATATATATATATATATATTCTGGCCCACTGCACTGTTACCATAACTCCAGATGGATAAATATAAATATCCACAAACCACACATACATACTGTTTTAAGGCACAGCAGAGTTCACAAACAACAGTTATAAAGTATAAAATGTGCGGTGTTATACATTAGCTAAGAATATGTACTCTGTTGAAGATATGGTTCATACAAGATCCCTTGTCTTTGTTTTTTGGTTGCACAGGGGTAACTGTGTAATTTATGCATTCATGAGATATCATATATATATTGGGATCCATCACCGCATCATTCTGCTCTGGGTCCACCTGTGGAGCTCAACCATCTACTCTGGACTATCAAACGCCTACTCAGAAACTTTTTGAGAAGACTAGGTAGGGGAACAAATGAACAAACAAGTATGGCTTTGATTTCAAATAAGTTGAAATTAGTTATAAATGGTTCAAAGCTCTTGGTTTTCTTCAGTTGTTTGAATTGAACTGACTTGCCAGGTTGTCCAGTGCAGAATGATGTTCGTTTATCTGGAACTGGACAGCTCTTGATTTTCGTTCCTAATCTCACCTGTGGTCATGAGGGTTGGGTCATGACCGAAAGAATTAGATCGCCGGTACAAGTGAGCAAAATGTGTTTCCTCAGGAGGGTGGCTGGTGTCTAACCTGAGCGATAAGGTGAGAAGCTCGGCCATCCGTGGGGAGCTCAGAGTAGAGCTGCTGCTCCTTTACATTAAAAGGAGCCAGCTGAGGTGCTTTGGGCATCTGGTAAGAATGCCTCCTGGGTGCCTCCCTAGGGAGGTGTTCTAGGCATGTCCATCTGGGAGGAGACCCAAGGGACGACCTAGGACTAGGTGGAGAGATTATGTCTCCACAATGGCCTGGGAATGCCTCGTATCCCCCAGTCAGAGGTGGTCAATGTGGCCCGGGAAAGGGAAGTCTGGGGTCCCCTGTTAGAGCTGTTGCCCCCGCGACCTAATCCTGGATAAGCGGTTGAAGATGAGTGAGTGAGTGAGTGGTTCAGTCTTCATAGTTCTTTTTTAATTGTGGTATTTAGTAACAATTGGCTCTATGCACAAAATTCATTTGTTATCTTTTGCTTTCTTACAGTGGGGTTGTGGTTTGTGGTTCAGAGCTCTTCCTGCAGGTTTGGTGTAACATTGCCAAGTTTTTCAAAAACAATCACCAATGTTCTCCACAAAACTGTTGATTAAGTGTGACCTGCCCCGAGCAGCACAGAAACAAGCAAAGGATTGAAGCATTGTATCCCCTATCAGCAACGACAGATGAAGACTTTTTTGTGAGCTATAACCTGGGGATGGCAAGATGCCACTTTTTTATGTCCAATACAATGCTGATCATGGAACCTTTAGTGTCTGCCAATACCAATAAGATACCAATCCAAGACATTTTTCCTTGCCTTGAAAACAACTAATGTGTTAATAAATAAACCAAGCCATCCAACAAACCCACAACTCAAACTAAAACAAAACATTAATTATTCTCCCCTAAAGAAACACATACATAACCCACAACATCACAGATGTGCAGTAGAAGACTGATATTTATTTATCATTTATTTATTTATGATGTCCAACCCAGTAATTTTGACCAATCCAAACCATTGGATTGGTGCACCCCGACTATAAACTAGCTTGATGTTAATTAACATTACACATTTCATCTTTGACTCTGCAGAAACAAAAAAGAAATAACTAAATCAATAAAAATGCCATTTTACTGAGAAAAACTTTTTTTTAGGGGGGGTGGGGAGGCAGTATTCAAAACAAAAAACTAGGGCTCATATATGTGATGGCTTTCAGACCTCTTGGCTTTCTTGAACCTGCTGCAATGTTGGAAATAAAGTCCCAACTTCTGCTATTTTTGTATCTTGTGATATACAAATGTCAAATCCAGACATTTGTATGATTGCTGGCTATTTGCTTCTCATTTTGCACAACCACTTCACATGCTCATATTCATGCAGTCTGCTGGACAGCTCCATTTGGAATTGCAGCTTCTCAAATTAAAGTAAACAAGAAGGACCACTTGGGGAGTGCAATACCCATGCATTACATGTTTGACACAGACTCATGGACATTAACACACCATGATTCAGTAATACAATAATATCTGGTTCTGCATGACATAGCTTGTCAGTCAGTCAGTTGAATGATTGGTTCAATTCGCTCCAAAATTGCACCACTTTATCCTTGACTAACACACAATCCTTCTGCCATATTTAAACCATAATGGCTTTGAAGTGTTTGAGTTAAATATTTCTAATCTTGAGAATGACCAAAGAATAGAATAAAGATACTGTATGTGATATCATATTAACCCTCTGAAGTCAATGGATGCGTGGGTGGGCCCAACTCTGTTTTTTCATATGGCTTTTAATAGATTAGTGACAGAATGTCAGAGACGTCAGACTTCATTTTACCATTTTCTGAAACTACAGAGTGTCACCTCCAGTTTCAATTCCTGTTCTAGGCGATCTTTGCCTCATAGCCAATCCTACAGCCCAGTGAAGGACACATGGGGATCTCTCTCTCTCTCTCTCTGTCATAATCCTTCTCTTGGCTTCTCAAGGCAGCACAGTATGAAGTCCAAACTGTTACGTTAGTTATTGAAAATCCAAAAGGTCCGCAATGAAAGAATGAAATTAAGTAGCCATCAAATAAACAACATAAATGAAGGATTGTTTTGTAATGTCAAATCTGATTTGATGTCCCAGTAACAATGATAAGCAATTTTAAAACATTAATAAAAATGCTTGAGTGCAGTGATAAGTATATTTGCATGAGCTGAAAGATGGAACATTTCATTCACTGAGGAGGAGCCAAATTGAATAGTACATTTCAACATCAACAAATGAAAATACTTTTTTAATTCCACAGATGGAAAACATTCATTATTTGTTTTATATGACACCAGAACAAATTCACATCTTTTGATATTTTACTTAAAATGAGACAGGTGTTCATTCTCTGAACAGGATGCAGACAACTGCAGGGCACAGACCCATCTGTGTCCGCCCAGCAGGTGACTCTGCACTGCAGGCGATTCACCGACACTGCTGAGCTTCACGAGCACCGCTGAGGAGCCTAGTGGTTCATGTGTGGAAGCACACATATGCTGTCTTCAGTCCAGTAAAAAAAATCACAGTTGGAACTTGTCCAATTCTTCATCTGACAGCACTTCTACAGCCACAAACATGTTTCCACAAACACTGGCTACTGGATATAGCATCCTGATACCATGGATGCAGTTTTACGAAAAGCAAAAGGAGGCATTCAATGGAGCAAAAGTATCAAAATGCACGGTAAATACAACCAAAATGCACAGTACATGACGGCATTCATACAGTAGTGACTGTCAAGTGACATACCATTCAGCAATGAAATGACAAGGATCTGTTATTTATGTGTCCTATAAATAGTAACAGCATGTGTACAACACAGATTAGTGCAGTCTGGTTTTTGTGTGCAGCAAGCTGAGCTGTTGGGTGTTTGGAATGTCTATACTGTGAGTGCAAGTTACTTTTTTCTCATAGACATGAGCAGAATACTAATAGAGGAGTGGAGACAAGGCTAAGATGACAAACCATCCTGTATTATATTATTAGTCAAAGGCCATATTTGACTGATAGTTATAACCTGGAGTATACAAGGCACTGAAAACCATGTAAGACCTGGAGCTCTTTGGAAAGAACATTTGATTTTTTTTTTCTTTTTTTAAACAGCTTTTTAATTTTCTTTCTGTGCATCTTTTCTTTAGGGCCCCTTCACACATAACACGATTGAAGCCGACTAGCACACGAAGGAGGAATTGCATGCCATTCATGAAAAATCAGAGCTGCCTCTAACGCTGTCATATACCTGTTGCTACAACTATTCATGCACACCAGTGGCGGAAAGACAGAGTGTGCTCTGTGAGAGACAATTTGATCCCTCTCGCGGCAGGTGTCGGCCAAATTCCAGGTGACACACATAAACATCCAACACCACTTGCTGGACAATTAGAAAATGTGTGGCCATTCGCACTCTCAGCACAAAAATAGTGAGCAGACGATCACTTTCGAGCTGGATGTGAAATTTGTCCAGTGTCCCCACGAGTGTGGCGTTGCAAAGCAACACACATGTGGTGTGCCAGAGTGTTGGCTCCCCCCTCAACACGTGCCATGCGTGTGTATCACACGTGTATTGCACCAACCCTGCTCCCCCCCACAGGTATATTAATAAGTACCACACTAACTACATACACAATTACATAACAAACAACTTAAAAAATGATCGCATAACACAGAAACAGAGAGTGACATGTTGGTTTGTGCACTGAAAAGATGAGGGGGGGGGGGGGGGTGGTTGCCGACAACAGCAGCTATTGAGATCTCTGGTTCTGGACGTCATGGCTGGAGAACACATATCATGTTTTGACCGACATGATCTTACAACTGTCCACTGTAATGTGCATGTGTCTGCTTGCGGTCCTCATGTAGACATACATAAAAACATATATTACTGTTGCGAGGGGCTACAGCGAGCGCACGCATAGTGCGGACATTGACAGGCTGTCCCAGGTGAAACAGACCGTCAGATCATGTGAACACACAGTGGATGATCTGAATGTCATATCACCCACGTAAGCTCTGTCCCACACGACACAGTGCCTGTCCTGCGGCGTGATGCCCACAGGACATGCATGTCGGGCCGGACACACCGGGCCAGCAGATGTGGACATGATAAGAGCACACTGCTTCATTCATTTCATGTCATGACTGTACGTCTGTGACCATGGGTCATCTACAAAAGAACAGACCGTTCATACTTGTATTGTCCGCTTGATAGGGGGATTCAATAAAATGTGACATTTTTATGGTGTGTGATTTTTATGCTTTTTTCTCCATAGCAGAGGTGCGATGTGCTGCAACACGTTCCAGCTGCTCACACTATGTTCATGCACAAAACCGTCGCCAGTGTGTCGTGCACCCCTCTGCAACCATGCGTCCCTCACAACAGCAGGTGGAATGTTTCGTGGTTCCGCATTTCATGTTTGGTTCACGGATTTTCTTCCGTTTTCTGCATCTTTCGTATTATGTGTGAAGGGGCCCTTAGATTTGTATGGTGACAGTGTTTCCAATGTTGGAGGAAAGGTGCAGTGTCATACTTAAAGTTGTAGTTCCCCTTTTTTTTTTACCATTTAAGTCAGAAATGGAATTTTCTTCAGCACCACTACAGTTTGGTTTCTTCCTATTCAAAGGAAGGATTCATTCTTGTATCACCAATATGATCAAATTTGCGTTGGGTATTGTGTTTTTCTTTTGTGTTTACCCCGGTGTGCTTCCCTGGGGTATGTTTGTGGTACTCTCTGGGGGGGATGCTGGGGGCCTTTTTTTGTATGTTTGGGGTTGTTTCGGGATGGGTTTTTTTTGTTTTGTTTTGATGCCGGCCAGCCTTTCTACCGCATCTCCCGGCTCTGCTGCCTGCTGTGATCTCTGCCCTCCTCCTGCTTTGGCCTTTGATGTGTGGGGTTGTTTTTGGGTCTGGTTTGTGCGGTCGCCAGGAGGCTTCCCGTTGACGGGGGGGTACTGTTGTGTGTTGGGGGGGGTTTGGCTGGACAAGGTTGGGTTGTTTTGTGTTTATTTTACTTCCCAGGTGATTTTGGGCTGTTCTCTGAGGAAAATGTGCTGCAGAAGAGTCTCTCTCCTCTGTTATGATGATTGGCTGCACCTGTTGCATTCTCGTGCGGCTCTCTATCAGGACAATCCATGACACCTGTGATGTTCACGTGCAGATCTGAGGACTTCCAGCTGGTACCAATGTAGTGATGAAGAACTACATTTAAACCAGCAGTGAGTTGGATAAGATTGCCGTAGAATACGACCTTGTGACGACCGTGTGGGGACGCTGAGGGCCGTTTCAGAGTCTGACATCGCGCCTGTGAAGGAGGACGAGGGTGAGAGACAAACGTTGTCAGCACACGGCAGAGGTGAATATTCTGAAAAGTTTATCTGTGAATGTAAATTGGCATCTTATACACAGCTATAAGTAATTACTGGTGGAAAGTGTTTGGCGTGCCCCTCACGGCAGTGGCATGCGGATTAATGATCCTCCACTAGCTGTGAGCAGCAGCCTCCTTGAATTAAGTTGGAATTCAGACCTAAACGTGTAGCTGATAAGTTTGCCTCCAAACAATATTTTGTAGTAATAGTGTTGAATAATCTCATCTCTGTTCCTCCTTCGCAGAGTACAGTTCTGGGAAAAAGTCACCTGGGGGGGGGGTGTCGGCGGAACTCCTGAGTCCTGAACGTTCGGACTCCGACTGTTGAGACGCTGACAGAGCGCGCCGCCTTTTCACCTCACCAGAACTTTAATTAATTAGTATTTTATGTATAGCACAAAGGGGAGAAAAATAAATGGGTTTTCTTTTTGGAACTGCTTCTGATTATTTCATGCTGGGTTCAGTCAGATACTGGACCGCTCCTCACTCCGCGTCTTGTCCATAACAGCACAGATCAGCAGATGACTGGAACATTACCAAAAATAAATGACATTTTTATAACACTTAAATGAAACAAAATGCCGAAGGACATGTCTCTTTAAGGAACACCTTGCTCCACATCGGATGCCAGAAAGACTAATAAATCCCGACAGCACGACTCGAGGCTTATTGGAATTAAAAAGCATAATTAAAGGAATGAGAGGGAGGAGCACTGTCCCCCAAGGAACACCACGAGACCAAAACAAAACAAATTAGAGTCGAACCCAGGAGACGCCACATTTCAGATTGGATCGCCGTCGTCTGCTGTGACGCACGTGTACACAGGCCGTGCATACATGTACACACGTGTGTCAGTCAATTTAATGTCAGACTTTTAAAGCGCGACATCATCGTTTCATAGAGGAGGAGAGGAGAGACTGCGAGGAGGAGACAGAGACGTGGAGGGGGAGTGCCTCCAGGCTGATCTTCGAACCCATCTCCTACAAGAAACAGAGACCGAGTGTTCGTGTGTGTGTGGGGGGGGAGGGGGGGGGGGGGTTCTGTCATGTCTGATCCAAACAATCCCTTTGATCAAAGGATGGCTGCTTTTTCACTCTTTCCTCAAAAGCCATTTTAATAGACACAATGAGGAGTGAAGAAGGGGACAGGGGGATGGATGGAGAGGGCAACCGAGGTGAAAGAGAAGAATTCCATGGTGCCTTGAAAACAAGAACAAAAGAGCTGCAAATGAGCTGCAGATTCCACACAAAACAAAACCTTTGTAATCTTAAATATGGTGATAATACAATGAAATGCCATTCAAGCAAAAACGCGACAATGCGTGAGCTGAGAGGTTGTGTGGACAAGAATGCGTTATTTGAGTTTTAGTAAAACTAAAACTATCATAAAAAAAACATTTATTTGACTGATTTAATTGATTTAATGCAATTCTAAGTCGATATGTTGTGCACCTGTCACTGATGATCACACCTGTTCCTAATCCATCATCAATCCAACATCCACCAACCATCCAGCAGGTGGCAAACAAATCTATAGGATATTGCAGTTGTTTTGGATTGATCTAGTGCATAAACATTCAATAAATCTATCAACCTCCCTATTGGTCAGTCAGTCTATTGGTAAATCGATCTGTCTATCTGCTCACTGAATTTTGCTCCCCTGTAACACATATGTGGACACAGAAAAACAAATGCAAATTCATTCTGGTCTTTAAACACATGCTCACCCCAACTCATTACATTTTGAATGAATGAATGAGTTTTATTCAGCACGCACATGAACAAAATATCAACATAAAAATCTCTTACTAACATAACAAATCAAAAAACAAAAGATAATACAATAATAACTCAAATGATTTCCCAATTGGTTGAGGCCGAAAGGGCATGGGCTGAAGCAAAGCTTATAAACGACCACCCCGTACACCAGATACTATACACATTTAAATACACTCAAGACAAGGTAACAATCAGAAAATAATGTAACGTAATTCATGTTTTTGAACATGAATATTCTTAAGTGTATGAATGAATATTTACAGAATTGAGATTCAATGTTTTTGATCACAATAGTAAAGGAACTATTTATAGAACAAGTTTTTTTTATAAACTCAGAACATGAATATTCTTAAGTGTATGAATGAATAACAGAACAGCCTCAGAATTGACATTCAATGTAGTAGGAAATTATGAACTACTAAGTATGCATGAACAAGAGTTGCCATACTCAACACAACTTTCTTTTTTTTATTTTATAATCAAACTGATTTCTTTTAATTATTTATTTATTTTTACTACCTAACGTTCTTGGCATTTTTTCCCCACAAAGTTAAACAATACTGATTAAGGTGTATGTGTTTGTGTCTGCGCATGCATGACTGTCTGTGTGTGCATGACTATCTGTCTGTGTGTGCATGTGTGTGTGACTGAGGGAGAGAGAGAGGTTGTCCGACTGACCAATTTATTTTTATGAACTGCAGTGAGAAAGTGTCAGATACTGCATGCAGCCATGTTCAATAAAAATATTAATGTAGGTTACTTTGTGTGTTCAGCTATATTTGTGCATGTGTGTAAGTGGTCTGTAAGACTGTTTATTTTTTAATGATCTGTGTGAACTTGGTGATTCATACAAACATCCAGTGATGGCAAACAGGGAAATAATATGTCAGCCTTGTTCACTGTGTTCTTCTCAAAAGCACCGCGTTCAGTAGGAGCAAAGTTTTCCAAGTGACTTTATATCACCAACAAAATGAAGAGCAAGCAAACAGTTAAAAAATAAATAAATCAATAAATAACCCGACTGGAGGTAGTGACCGCCACAGCAGGAGCTGTTTTCAGCTCTGTCTTGTTAAAAGCACCGCGTATGACATGAAACAAGTTCACCAAATAACTTTAAATATCAGACAAACCGAAAAAGAGGCGAGCTGAAGAAAACTTAAGCTGGGCAAGAGTACTGACAGTGCACGTGAGGCAGAATCCAGCCAAGCACAGAGATCGATCCTGTCTGTGTGTGTGTGAGAGAAGCTGCAGAGATGTGTCTGTGTAGGGAGGGGAGGGCGCTGTGTGTGACTGGCCAATCACAGAGCGTGAAGACAGTCAGTTAGCCAATGAGAATTTTCCTTCAGCACGAGCACAGATATTGACAAGTTTTATTCAGATCATGCTCGTGCTCATCAAAAATGCTTTATCCGTACCAGATGCACGTCTGAAACAAGTATCTGGTGCAACCCTAGTAGAGAAGCTTGAATCTTCGACTGGACCGGGTTGCTTGTCTCGTGTCAAGCAACCCAGTCCAGTCGAAGATTCAAGCTTCTCTACTAAAGTCCCTGATTGTGCAAGTTCTCCTACTTAGAAAGATGAGAGAGGTCTGTAATTTTCATCATAGGTACACTTCAACTATGAGAGACAACATGAGAAAAACAATCCAGGAAATCACATTGTAGAATTTTTAAAGAATTTATTTGTAAATTATGGTGGAAAATAAGTATTTGGTCACCCACAAACAAGCAAGATTTCTGGTTCTCACAGACCTGTAACTTCTTCTTTAAGAAACTTGTCTGTTCTCCACCTGTTACCTATATTAATGGCATCTGTTGGAACTCGTTATCTGTATAAAAGACACCTATCCACAGCCTCAAACAGTCAGACTCCAAACTCAACCATGGCCAAGACCAAAGAGCTGTCGAAGGACACCAGGAAGAACACTGTAGACCTGCACCAGGCTGGGAAGAGTAAATCTACAATAGTCAAGCAGGTTGGTGTGAATAAATCAACTGTGGGAGCAATTGTAAGAAAATGAAAGACGTACAAGACCATTGATAATCTCCCTCGATCTGGTGCTCCACGCAAGATGTCATCCCGTGGGGTCAAAATGATCATGAGAATGGTGAACAAAACTCCCAGAACTACACGGAGGGACCTGATGAATGACCTGCAGAGAGCTGGGACCAAAGTAACAAAGGCTACACACTACGCAGAGAGGGACTCAAATCCTGCAGTGCCAGGCGTGTCCACCTGCTTAAGCCAGTACGTGTCCAGGCCCGTCTGAAGTTTGCCAGAGAGCATATGGATGATCCAGAAGAGGATTGGGAGAATATCATGTGGTCAGATCAAACCAAAATAGAACTTTTTGGTAAAAACTCAACTCATTGTGTTTGGAAGAACAAGAATGCTGAGTTGCATCCCAAGAACACCATACCTACTGTGATGCATGGGGGTGGAAACATCATGCTTTGGAGCTGTTTTTCTGCAAAGGGGACAGGATGACTGATCTGTGTTAAGGGAAGAATAAGCGTGGCCATGTATCATGAGATTTTAAGCAAAAACCTCCTTCCATCAGTTAGAGCATTGAAGATGCAACGTGGCTGGGTCTTCCAGCATGACAATGATCCCAAATATACCGCTCGGGCGACAAAGGAGTATTTCAAGGTCCTTATGTGGCCTAGCCAGTCTCCAGACCTCAACCCCATAGAAAATTTGTTGAGGGAGTTGATAGTCCATGTTGCTCAGAGACAGCTCCAAAATATCACTGCTCTAGAGGAGATCTGCATGGAGGAATGGGCCAAAATAGCAACTACAGTGTGTGCAAACCTGGTGAAGACTTACAGGAAACGTTTGACCTCTGTCATTGCCAACAAAGGATATGTTACAAAGTATTGAGTTGAACTTTTGATATTGACTAAATTATATATAAATATTGACTTATTTTCCACCATAATTTACAAATAAATTCTTTAAAAATCCTCCAATGTGATTTTGCTGGATTTTTTTTCTCGTTTTGTCTCTCATAGTTGAAGTGTACCTATGATGAAAATTACAGACCTCTCTCATCTTTGTAAGGAGGAGAACTTGCACAATCAGAGACTGACTAAATACTTTTTACCCCACTGTATGTTGTCCAGTATTTGCCCATGGCCACAGTTCCTCACTTAAACCGTTAATCCTACAATTACAGGAACAGTCTAGCAGGTGGCAGATACATCTATGGGACATTACACAGGCAAAACAAAGTTGGTATGTGGATTAAAATGGCTCATAAAAGTTCACCTGATTGTAATGAGTTTATCCACTTATGCCCTTTAATTTGGTTGGCTACAAGGTGATAACATTTCTTGGGCCCCATTCATTAATTATGGGTGCAGAAATGTTCCGACTCTCCACGTAAAAAAAGTATGTGCACAATATCTCCGCTGGATTCATGACACGTGTACCAGCCAATTTGGTTCTCACTACTGTGCATATTTTTGTGCATCAGAATCATTCAAAATTGTCAGACACGTTCTCACGAGCAGCAGTCTAAATAGTGCCACACCTCTATTTTTCCATGCAAGGACCTCCATTTAGTGATGAGAGCACTGTGACAAATGGTGATTAGACATTGGTTGTAATAAGAAATGGCTTCAGTAATTAATAAAATAGAAGACACTCACAACACCAGAAAGTAAAATATCTGTGTCAGAAATGGAGGACAATAAAGGCATTATTTTCTGTACCATGTTGTCCACTGTGACGTTTCAAAAAAAAAAAAAGAAAAAAAAAAACTTGACCAAAGCTGCTGAATGCTCGGTGTCCAGAGGTTCAAACAGTTCTGAGATTAAAAAAAAAAAAGACTCATAGGCCAGAATAAAAAATAAACAGGAGAAGGAGACTGTAACATCATAATTAAGTTGCATTTGTTTAAGGAATAACAGAGAAAGTGATGATCCATCAAGAACACACACCCAGAGGTTATTTATTTATTTTTATACAATGTCTGAGTGGATCCTTGTCATTTGATTGGTGCTTTGTCTGTCACATGACATGGATTATTTGTCCCCATTTGTGTTGTATTGCATTTAGAGTGCAGTTTGGTTCCATTTAGAGTAAAAATTTGGTTCCATACGTTTGGTACCATTGCACTCTGCACATACACGTGCACACATGTACACCCACGCGTGCGCGCATACACATGCATGTGCGTGCATGCACACACACAAAATAAATCCATGTCCTGTAAGCCGTCTGGAGGCTGTTTGCAGGAAGTTAGAATGAAAAGCTGGACTAATTTCTGACGTGATGTTTTTTTTTTCACTGCACTGAGGTTTATGCTTTTTTGTTTTGTTTTGTGTTTTTTTTTTTTGTTTTGTTTTGTTTTTTTGCACAGTCTTTTTTTTGTAGTACACGCACGGACAAGTGCACACATGGGACAACGACACAAGTGAGACAATGGTTTGATTGAGCTAACTGACGGTGCTAATTCTTGTAATACACACACAAAATCCACTCTGCTGTAAACGGTCTGGATGCATGAAGAGCTGTTCAGATGAAAAGCTGAAAAGCTGATGTGATTTTTGGCTGGACTGAGGAACAACACAAAGTATTTTTTTTTCTGGAATTCCAAAGTCAGTGCACAGCATCACTGTCAGAATTTGTATTTTAGCAGCAGTGGAACCCCAAAATGTAAGTCCCTTTTCTGTTGTTTATAAATTAATAAAATATCAAATGACAAGGATCTATTTTAGCCGTTATATAAAACAATGAATGAATGTTTTTACATTCTTTCAATGGAATGAATATTTAATTCGGTGAAAGCTGGTTTGTTCCAGCTTTCACAAATTAATCATTGATCATTGAATAGTATGTTCCAGCTTTCACCTCATGAAATATTGGTACCATTGAACTCATAAACATTCATTACTTGTATAATGTTGTACTCTTTATGTTTTTTAATTACTAAATTAAAATCAGTTACTTTAGTGTCAAAGCCAAATTTGTACGTATTCACTGTTTGTAAATGAGGCCCATTGTTTTTGAGTTGCTGCTTAGACAAACTGGCATAACTCACTCACTCATCTACACTTTTATTTTTAAAAATGCTATGCTGTCACCACCACAGCAGAAATTTTAAATAATATGATTATGAATCAATTAGGAAAGTGACAGACACTTGTTGGCATTACCTGTTGAGTAACACTAGACAGATATGAACTTTTTAATGAGAAGCACAGAATCCTTATGGCGCAATTAATATATCAGATGAAGTTATTGAATGGAGCAAAAAGAGACAAAATAGCTTAAAAGACAAAAATGTGTTTTTGGTGAGATGACAGCAGTGACAGAGGTGCACAAAAGCACAGAAACAGACGGCCACTTTTGAAGGAAATGGTGGGTATGAATGAGAGAGCGGTGCTGGAGTGATGGAGGACGGCGAGACGTGATGAAAATGGAGATTTCCAGATAGAAAAACAGATTTGGGGAGCATCAAGCGGCCGCAGAGAAGGAACACGGCGAAAGCAGCTGACACAGAGAAAAAGATCATTCAGGAAAAATACAGAGCGAATGGGAAGAGAAATGATGTAGGAGAGAGAAAAAGTGGAGCAAGTGATGCCAGAAAGAGGTAGAATTCAAATGAGGGAGCATGTGTGACGCCGCAAGGGGAAAATAGCGAGGAAAATACAAAAAAGCTGTGAAGAGACGGAGAGCGAGAACAACAGTGCGCCGCTGACATATTGATCCACACGGTGGTCTGACTCCCACTCCTTCCTCCTGCCACCGGCGTGGATTACTGCTGCAGGCGTCACACCGCACAGGTCACCGGTCACACCGTGAGCCGTGCACATGCACGCACATCCGCTGCGGAGATGAGACACACTCATTTGGGTGTTGAATCCAAACACACACACACAAATGTTCAAAATGAGGTTCCTTTGGTGGGGGTGGGTGGCATCCTCTGAGATCATTAATCCAAAGCTAGAAAAGTCAGAGCGCACAAGCTGTGACAGGATTCTGCCACACAGAAGCTCACGCGCGCACGGGTGCGTGCGTTTCTTGTGGCGCGTGTTCGCTCGTGGTGTAACCGGAATGCAATCCCAGCCCAAGGCCAAACCTGAATAGATCATCTCCCAGTCATCGTATTCCTGCCTTCAGTATATGAGATGATGTGGAACGCTACCCCCCACACTCCTCCGCCACCTCAGTACCCACAGACCTCCGTTTGTACGCCTCAATTTCCTCTTAATTTCTTAATTCACATGAATTGAGCTTCCTCTGGCTTTCATCTATCCCTCCATCTCCCTCAGTACCTTTTTTTCTCTTTTTATTTTTCCATTTTGCCTTTCAATTCTCCTTCTTTCCACTGGCGCAATCAGAATTTTACACCGAGAAACACTATAGGCTTAACAATTTCATTGTAACCCCCCTATACAATGACAATAAATACTTTTCTATTCTGTAAACACCCTAAAAACTCCTGCAATTCTTTCATTGTGCGTGTAGAAACTCCCTGACAAAATGTAGACAGAATGATGCAGTGATACTTTTATTACTCTGACACACTGCACTTTCATCATGCTTAAATTGCTTGCCTCTACTGGTGGTTGGCTCTCACTGCGGTACTGTATCACGTCCTGTTCCGGAGCACAGCGGTGTTTTTCTGTATCTGTTAGCTGTTTAATCTGTGCAGTTAGATTGATCTAGTTATCTAGATTACGATTTGTTTCCCAGTGTAATCTTTACGTGCCTTAACTAAAGCACTCCTTCTGCTGAATCACCTCTAAATTATTTACACATTATTCACTTTGCGTGTTTTTAGGAATCCGCTAGCTTAGCGTAGCTACTAGCTCTTAGCCGATTTAGCATGGCGGCTTCTCTTGTCTCTCCCGCACTTTTCTGCTCTGGGTGTGAAATGTTTAGTTATTCCTCAGCCTCCTTTAGCAGTAACGGTACTTGTAATAAGTGTAGCTTATTCGTAGCTTTGGAGGCCAGGCTGGGCGAATTGGAGACTCGGCTCCGCACCGTGGAAAATTCTACAGCTAGCCAGGCCCCTGTAGTCGGTGCGGACCAAGGTAGCTTAGCCGCCGTTAGTTACCCCCTGGCAGATCCCGAGCAGCCGGGAAAGCAGGCTGACTGGGTGACTGTGAGGAGGAAGCGTAGCCCTAAACAGAAGCCCCGTGTACACCGCCAACCCGTTCACATCTCTAACCGTTTTTCCCCACTCGACGACACACCCGCCGAGGATCAAACTCTGGTTATTGGCGACTCTGTTTTGCGAAATGTGAAGTTAGCGACAACAGCAACCATAGTCAATTGTCTTCCGGGGGCCAGAGCAGGCGACATTGAAGGAAATTTGAAACTGCTGGCTAAGGCTAAGCATAAATTTGGTAAGATTGTAATTCACGTCGGCAGTAATGACACCCGGTTACGCCAATCGGAGGTCACTAAAATTAACATTAAATCGGTGTGTAACTTTGCAAAAACAATGTCGGACTCTGTAGTTTTCTCTGGGCCCCTCCCCAATCAGACCGGGAGTGACATGTTTAGCCGCATGTTCTCCTTGAATTGCTGGCTGTCTGAGTGGTGTCCAAAAAATGAGGTGGGCTTCATAGATAATTGGCAAAGCTTCTGGGGAAAACCTGGTCTTGTTAGGAGAGACGGCATCCATCCCACTTTGGATGGAGCAGCTCTCATTTCTAGAAATCTGGCCAATTTTCTTAAATCCTCCAAACTGTGACTATCCAGGGTTGGGACCAGGAAGCAGAGTTGTAGTCTTACACACCTCTCTGCAGCTTCTCTCCCCCTGCCATCCCCTCATTACCCCATCCCCGTAGAGACGGTGCCTGCTCCCAGACCACCAATAACCAGCAAAAATCTATTTAAGCATAAAAATTCAAAAAGAAAAAATAATATAGCACCTTCAACTGCACCACAGACTAAAACAGTTAAATGTGGTCTATTAAACATTAGGTATCTCTCTTCTAAGTCCCTGTTGGTAAATGATATAATAATTGATCAACATATTGATTTATTCTGCCTTACAGAAACCTGGTTACAGCAGGATGAATATGTTAGTTTAAATGAGTCAACACCCCCGAGTCACATTAACTGTCAGAATGCTCGTAGCACGGGCCGGGGCGGAGGATTAGCAGCAATCTTCCATTCCAGCTTATTAATTAATCAAAAACCCAGACAGAGCTTTAATTCATTTGAAAGCTTGACTCTTAGTCTTGTCCATCCAAATTGGAAGTCCCAAAAACCAGTTTTATTTGTTGTTATCTATCGTCCACCTGGTCGTTACTGTGAGTTTCTCTGTGAATTTTCAGACCTTTTGTCTGACTTAGTGCTTAGCTCAGATAAGATAATTATAGTGGGCGATTTTAACATCCACACAGATGCTGAGAATGACAGCCTCAACACTGCATTTAATCTATTATTAGACTCTATTGGCTTTGCTCAAAAGTAAATGAGTCCACCCACCACTTTAATCATATCTTAGATCTTGTTCTGACTTATGGTATGGAAATAGAAGACTTAACAGTATTCCCTGAAAACTCCCTTCTGTCTGATCATTTCTTAATAACATTTACATTTACTCTGATGGACTACCCAGCAGTGGGGAATAAGTTTCATTACACTAGAAGTCTTTCAGAAAGCGCTGTAACTAGGTTTAAGGATATGATTCCTTCTTTATGTTCTCTAATGCCATATACCAACACAGTGCAGAGTAGCTACCTAAACTCTGTAAGTGAGATAGAGTATCTCGTCAATAGTTTTACATCCTCATTGAAGACAACTTTGGATGCTGTAGCTCCTCTAAAAAAAAGAGCTTTAAATCAGAAGTGCCTGACTCCGTGGTATAACTCACAAACTCGTAGCTTAAAGCAGATAACCCGTAACTTGGAGAGGAAATGGCGTCTCACTAATTTAGAAGATCTTCACTTAGCCTGGAAAAAGAGTCTGTTGCTCTATAAAAAAGCCCTCCGTAAAGCTAGGACATCTTTCTACTCATCACTAATTGAAGAAAATAAGAACAACCCCAGGTTTCTTTTCAGCACTGTAGCCAGGCTGACAAAGAGTCAGAGCTCTATTGAGCTGAGTATTCCATTAACTTTAACTAGTAATGACTTCATGACTTTCTTTGCTAACAAAATTTTAACTATTAGAGAAAAAATTACTCATAACCATCCCAAAGACATATCGTTATCTTTGGCTGCTTTCAGTGATGCCGGTATTTGGTTAGACTCTTTCTCTCCGATTGTTCTGTCTGAGTTATTTTCATTAGTTACTTCATCCAAACCATCAACATGTTTATTAGACCCCATTCCTACCAGGCTGCTCAAGGAAGCCCTACCATTATTTAATGCTTCGATCTTAAATATGATCAATCTATCTTTGTTAGTTGGCTATGTACCACAGGCTTTTAAGGTGGCAGTAATTAAACCATTACTTAAAAAGCCATCACTTGACCCAGCTATCTTAGCTAATTATAGGCCAATCTCCAACCTTCCTTTTCTCTCAAAAATTCTTGAAAGGGTAGTTGTAAAACAGCTAACTGATCATCTGCAGAGGAATGGTCTATTTGAAGAGTTTCAGTCAGGTTTTAGAATTCATCATAGTACAGAAACAGCATTAGTGAAGGTTACAAATGATCTTCTTATGGCCTCGGACAGTGGACTCATCTCTGTGCTTGTTCTGTTAGACCTCAGTGCTGCTTTTGATACTGTTGACCATAAAATTTTATTACAGAGATTAGAGCATGCCATAGGTATTAAAGGCACTGCGCTGCAGTGGTTTGAATCATATTTGTCTAATAGATTACAATTTGTTCATGTAAATGGGGAATCTTCTTCACAGACTAAGGTTAATTATGGAGTTCCACAAGGTTCTGTGCTAGGACCAATTTTATTCACTTTATACATGCTTCCCTTAGGCAGTATTATTAGGCGGTATTGCTTAAATTTTCATTGTTACGCAGATGATACCCATCTTTATCTATCCATGAAGCCAGAGGACACACACCAATTAGCTAAACTGCAGGATTGTCTTACAGACATAAAGACATGGATGACCTCTAATTTCCTGCTTTTAAACTCAGATAAAACTGAAGTTATTGTACTTGGCCCCACAAATCTTAGAAACATGGTGTCTAACCAGATCCTTACTCTGGATGGCATTACACTGACCTCTAGTAATACTGTGAGAAATCTTGGAGTCCTTTTTGATCAGGATATATCATTCAAAGCGCATATTAAACAAATATGTAGGACTGCTTTTTTGCATTTACGCAATATCTCTAAAATCAGAAAGGTCTTGTCTCAGAGTGATGCTGAAAAACTAATTCATGCATTTATTTCCTCTAGGCTGGACTATTGTAATTCATTATTATCAGGTTGTCCTAAAAGTTCCCTAAAAAGCCTTCAGTTAATTCAAAATGCTGCAGCTAGAGTACTGACGGGGACTAGAAGGAGAGAGCATATCTCACCCATATTGGCCTCTCTTCATTGGCTTCCTGTTAATTCTAGAATAGAATTTAAAATTCTTCTTCTTACTTATAAGGTTTTGAATAATCAGGTCCCATCTTATCTTAGGGACCTCGTAGTACCATATCACCCCAATAGAGCGCTTCGCTCTCAGACTGCAGGCTTACTTGTAGTTCCTAGGGTTTGTAAGAGTAGAATGGGAGGCAGAGCCTTCAGCTTTCAGGCTCCTCTCCTGTGGAACCAGCTCCCAATTCAGATCAGGGAGACAGACACCCTCTCTACTTTTAAGATTAGGCTTAAAACTTTCCTTTTTGCTAAAGCTTATAGTTAGGGCTGGATCAGGTGACCCTGAACCATCCCTTAGTTATGCTGCTATAGACGTAGACTGCTGGGGGGTTCCCATGATGCACTGTTTCTTTCTCTTTTTGCTCTGTATGCACCACTCTGCATTTAATCATTAGTGATCGATCTCTGCTCCCCTCCACAGCATGTCTTTTTCCTGGTTCTCTCCCTCAGCCCCAACCAGTCCCAGCAGAAGACTGCCCCTCCCTGAGCCTGGTTCTGCTGGAGGTTTCTTCCTGTTAAAAGGGAGTTTTTCCTTCCCACTGTAGCCAAGTGCTTGCTCACAGGGGGTCGTTTTGACCGTTGGGGTTTTACATAATTATTGTATGGCCTTGCCTTACAATATAAAGCGCCTTGGGGCAACTGTTTGTTGTGATTTGGCGCTATATAAAAAAAATTGATTGATTGATTGATTGATTAAAGTTTGAGGAGCTGGGCCCTATCCTGATATTCTGTGGGGCACATTCTAAAGGGCACTGCACAGATGCATTTTGGGGCGTGTTCATCTCTGTTATTTACACAGTGCATAATATACTATTGAACCATATGGTACACATGCTACTGTACGATCCACAGAATTGTACACAGAACACATGTACGACTCTGCACAGTATGATTATATGAGTCCAGGTTCGCATGTTTTTTTATGATACCATCATGAAATGTAGTACTTTTCATGACACAGTCACCTGTGACTGATTCATTTTAACACTAACCTTAACCAGGTTTTATGATGTCATCATGAATTTTTTTCCATGATACCATCACGAAGATCTACTATATTTTGTGACTGTATTACGAACAGTGTGTTATGTGTTGGGGGGGGGGTTTGACTGGCCAAGATACTGTTTGTGTGTTTTGTGTATACTCCGGGTGGTTTGTGGGGGGCGTGTCTGAAGCTGTGATGATGGATGAAGCGTCTCTCACCCTCCACTGTCATCACGCCAACCCCATGCACCTGATGAGCAGTTCACGTGCAGAGCTAAAGGACTACCAGCTGAAGTGGATATCCTGATCAGCAGTTCACGTGCAGTTCCAAAGGACTTCCAGCTGAAGTAGATATCCTAATGATGTACTACATTTAAGCCATGACTGCTCTGTGTAATGTGCTGGGGACTCAACCTTGTTACTTCTGTGTGACGACCGTTTGTCCAACATTGTGACGCTGAGGATCGCTCCAGGTTTGACGCACCATGCCTGTTAAGGAGATGGGTGAGGGATATGCTCCATCAGCACACTTCAGAGGTAACTAAAGCTGTGAATGACTTTGAGTAATTAACAATAGTAATTTGGCGTTTTGTACGCAGCTATATTTGAGCTACTCTGATAATTGTGTAAATTCGCTCTTCACAGCCGTGGCGTGCGGATTGATGGTCCTCCACGGGCTGTGAGAGCTGTTTCTGTAATTAGAGTCTGAATTAGAACCTGAATGTGTTTGCTGATGGTGTGAACCCTAAACAGTATTTGTGTGAACAGTGTTAACTTACCTCGCCTCTCATCCTTAACAGGCGCTGTCCGACTCATTAACCACCTTGGGGGTGCCGGCGGGAATTTCTGGGTCCAGAACTGTCGGGCTCCAATCCCTTGGGCGCTAGGAAGAGTGCGTCGTCCTCCACCCCACCAGGCCGTTAATTCACTTTTTGTTTATACATTTCACTTGAAATAAATCTGTTATGTTCTTTGGAACCGCTCTCTGTTTATTTAGCGCTGGGTTCTTGTCAGACGCTGGTTTGCTCCTCTAACCCGCGTCTCAACATAACACAGTGTTGCCACAGTAACTTTGGAAACTTACTTTTTACAGTTACATTTTAGTTACTTCATTAGCAACTTCCGACAAGTTGTCGGCAGCTGCTGAATGTAACTAATAAAGAAACTAGTTATCTAACTTGGTTATTTTTAAGCTTGAGTACTCAGAAAAATAACAATTTGTTACTTTGCAGATTAGTTACTTTACTGATTACTCAATCTTAAGAGGAACCAAGTTAGATTACTAGTTACCTTATTCATTACATTACTTATTAGTTACAAGCAGAGGTGTTAAATCCAACATCAAAAAGTAAAAGTCCAGCCACATATTTGTTCCATCTTCCATTAAACCAGCTGATTGTAATTAGTTCAGCTCTTCAGGCAGAGGGAAGAGCTAATTACTGACATCACCTGTTTTAGGTGCAGCCACATGGGGTATGCAGCCAGTACATTCTGAGTGCCGGTCCCAAGCCCGGATAAATGAGGAGGGTTGCGTCAGGAAGGGCATCCGGCGTAAAACAAGCCAACCCAACTATGCAGACTCAGAATCAATCATTTCCATACCGGATCGGTCGCGGCCCGGGTTAACAACGTCCACCACCGGTGCTATTGCCCAACAGGGTGCCGGTAGAAATTGGGCTACTGCTGGGCGAAGACGATGAAGAAGAGGAGGAAAACATTGTCATGAACAGCAGGAGAAGAAGAAAACTAGAAGGGTGGAAATGAGAGTGGGGACTTTGAATGTTGGTAGTATGACTGGTAAAGGGAGAGAGCTGGCTGATATGATGGAGAGGAGAAAGGTAGACATATTGTGTGTGCAAGAGACCAAGTGGAAGGGAAGTAAGAGCAGGAGCATCGGCAGTGGGTACAAGTTGCTGTACCATGGTGAGGACAGGAAGAGAAATGGTGTTGGGATCATTTTAAAGGAAGAGTATGTTAAAAGTGTGTTGGAGGTTAAGCGAGTGTCTGACAGGGTGATGAGTGTGAAGTTGGAAATTGAAGGGGTGATGATGAATATCATTAGTGCATATGCCCCACAGGTAGGTTGTGAGATGAAGGAGAAAGAAGATTTCTGGAGTGTGTTAGATGAGGTGGTGGAGAGTGTGCCCAAGCATGAAAGAGTGGTGATAGGAGCAGACTTCAATGGGCATGTTGGTGAAGGGAACAGAGGTGATGAGGAAGTAATGGGTAGATATGGTATCAAGGATAGGAATGGGGAAGGACAGATGGTAGTTGATTTGCAAAAAGGATGGAAATGGCTGTGGTGAATACCTACTTTAAGAAAAGGGAGGAGCACAGGGTAACATATAAGAGTGGAGGAAGGTGCACACAGGTGGACTACATTCTTTATAGGAGATGCAAGCTAAAAGAAATCACAGACTGTAAAGTGGTAGCAGGAGAGAGTGTCACTAGACAGCATAGGATGGTTGTTTGTAGCATGACTTTAGAGGTAAAGAAGAAGAAGAGAGTGAGAGCTCAACAAAGGATCAGATGGTGGAAGCTGAAGGAGGAAAACTGTTGTGTGAAATTTAGCGAGCAGGTGAGAGAAGCACTGGTTGGAGGGGAAGCAATTTTGGACAACTGGAAAAGTACTGCAGATGTGGTGAGGGAGACAGCTAGGGCAGTACTGAGTATGACATCGGGACAGTGGAAGGAAGACAAGGAGACTTGGTGGTGGAATGAAGAGGTCCAGGAAAGCATAAGGAGAAAGAGGTTGGCGAAAAAGTTTTGGGATAGTCGGAGAGATGAAGAAAGTAGACAGGAGTACAAGGAGATGCGGCGTAAGGCGAAAAGAGAAGTGGCAAAAGCAAAGGAAAAGGCATATTGCAAGCTGTACAAGAAGTTGAATAGTAAGGAAGGAGAAAAGGACTTGGCCAGACAAAGGGACAGAGCTGGAAAGGATGTGCAGCAGGTTAGGGTGGTAAAAGATGCACATGGTAATGTGCTGACAAGTGAGGAGTGTGTGCTGAAAAGGTGGAGGGAATATTATGAAGAGCTTGTTGTGTGGGCCGCTGAAGAGGAGGTACTGCTGGCCCACCACCACAAGATGGCGCCCTGCTTGAAGTGCTGGCTTCTAGCACGAGAGGGCGTCGGAGCAACCAGGAGTGACAGCTGTCACTCATCATCCGTACCAGCTGTCACTCATCCACTACTCATCACCACCACCATAAAGGCCGGACTGCAACTCCACCTCCCCGCCGAGAAATCAGCTATCATTCAGGTAATTTCTCTGCTGACTGACACTTTGTGTGTATAACCTGAACTTCTGTTGCAGCCGTTTTCCTGGAGTGTTGCCTTGTCTGGGGAATTGGCGTTTGGTGTGACAGCGACGGCTTCGCCTCACACCCCAAACCAGATAAGTGGTTGACCAGGAGCTGCACGAGTGTGTGATTGGAGGTGGAGGTTCTCCCTCCTTTACTGAACACTGACTGTGGGATTACTGAGTGTGCGAACTCACACTCATCAGGACTGTCTCTGTTTTCTGCCAGCAGTACCGGGTCTGACTGCTGAAGACAGCAGCCACCTGGGGCGCAGGGCTTGGCGGCTCCGGTGTTCTTCAGCTTCGTTGGTGGTGGAAGCTGTGTGGGAATCCAGCTCTTCTCTCGCCAGGCGTCTTCTATCGTCGAGCCTGCCCACATGTCACCTGGTGTATGATTGACAGTCCACCATATTGTTATTGTCTGTACGTCGTTGTGCGATTCACAACATTAAATTGTTACTTTTGGCTTATCCATTGTCCGTTCATTACCGCCCCCTGTTGTGGGTCCGTGTCACGTCACTTTCACAACAGAGCTGATGAATAAAGAAAATGAGCGAGAGAAAAGGCTGGATGATGTGGTGAGAGTAAATCAGGAAGTACAAGAGATTAGCAAGGAAGAAGTGAGGGCTGCTATGAAGAGGATGAAAAGTGGAAAGGCAGTTGTCCAGATGACATTCCAGTGGAGGCATGGAAATGTCTAGGAGAGATGGCAGTAGAGTTTCTAACCAGATTGTTTAATAAAATCTTGGAAAGTGAGAGGATGCCTGAGGAGTGGAGACGAAGTGTGCTGGTTCCTATTTTCAAGAACAAGGGTGATGTGCAGAGCTGCAGTAACTACAGAGGCATAAAGCTGATCAGCCACAGCATGAAGTTATGGGAAAGAGTAGTAGAAGCTAGGCTTAGAAAACAGGTGAAGATCTGTGAGCAGCAATATGGTTTCATGCCGAGAAAGAGCACTACAGATGCAATGTTTTCTCTGAGAATACTGTTGGAGAAGTACCGAGAAGGACAGAAAGAGTTACATTGTGTGTTTGTGGACTTAGAAAAAAGCTTATGATAGGGTGCCAAGAGAAGAGTTGTGATATTGTATGAGGAAGTCTGGAGTGGCAGAGAAGTATGTTAGGGTAGTGCAGGACATGTACAAGAATAGTGTGACAGCGGTGAGATGCACAGTCGGAATGACAGACTCATTCAAGGTGGAGGTGGGATTACACCAAGGATCAGCTCTGAGTCCTTTCTTGTTTGCAGTGGTGATGGACAGGTTGACGGATGAGACCAGACAGGACTCCCCATGGACTATGATGTTTGCAGATGACATTGTGATCTGTAGTGAGAGTAGAGAGCAAGTTGAGTCTAGTCTGGAGAAGTGGAGATATGCTTTGGAGAGAAGGGGAATGAAAGTCAGTAGAAGCAAGACTGAGTACATGTGTGTGAATGAGAGGGAGCCCAGTGGAATAGTGCAGTTACAAGGAGTAGAAGTGGTGAAAGTAGATGAGTTTAAATATTTGGGGTCAACTGTTCAAAGTAATGGAGAGTGTGGTAGAGAGGTGAAGAAGAGAGTGCAGGCAGGGTGGAGTGGGTGGAGAAAGGTGGCAGGAGTGATTTGTGACCGAAGAATATCAACAAGAGTGAAGGGGAAAGTTTACAAAACAGTAATGAGACCAGCTATGTTGTATGGTTTAGAGATGGTGGCACTAACAAAAAGACAGGAGGCAGAGCTGGAGGTGGCAGAGCTGAAGATGTTGAGATTCTCTTTGGGAGTGACAAGAATGGACAAGATTAGGAATGAACATATCAGAGGGACAGCTCAGGTGGGACGGTTTGGAGACAAAGTCAGAGAGGCGAGATTGTGATGGTTTGGACATGTGCAGAGGAGGGACCCAGGGTATATAATGAGAAGGATGCTGAGGATGGAGCCACCAGGCAGGAGGAGAAGAGGGAGACCAAAGAGGAGGTTTATGGATGTGCTGAGAGAGGACATGCAGGTGGTTGGTGTGACAGAGGAAGATATAGAGGACAGGGTGAGATGGAAACGATTGATCTGCTGTGGCGACCCCTAATGGGAACAGCCGAAAGACAAAGAAGAAGACCTGTTTTAGGTGCACAGGTAGAAGCAACACATGGGAGGGTTTTTACTTTACAAGTTGTCAGCAGCTGCTCATAAAGTAACTGAATTAAGCTGCTAATGAAATAATTGGATAAATTAACTAAAAGTTAATAAAGTAACTTTTCAAAGTAACTGTGGAAACACTGACGAACTAACAGATTAAATCAATTTTGTGATGCCATCATGAACTTGGCCTGAGATCGGTTTGGATTATACACACATGCGTATTGAGCTGCCTTTCTCATGTCCACAGACTGTATCACTCGAGTTTCATGCTCTGTGCAGGAGGCGTGGTCAATACTCTGCTTATTGAAGGCACTCTGGAACGAAACAAAAAAACAGCTAACACGTTGCACAGTCAAGAGCTGTAATCCAATCCATAAGCGTTTAAAGAAAACGTTTAAACTTACAATTTGTCTCGGTGCTAAAGAGGCTGGGGGCAGCTCTGTGCTGCTCAGATTAACGCTTCTGTGTCAAGATTTGAAGAATTTTCAAAAATACAACTTGTACTGAACTGTGATGTCTAGATCGCAGTGTGAACCAAACCGTGACTTTTGTGTACCCTGACACCCCTAATACAGTTATGATTTCATTGTAACTTGATATTTTAATTTTGCATGGATTGTACTATTTTATCATACAAAGTTAATCTAATTCTACATATTGCACGACAACTTTATATGAATTGCGAACCTCGAAAACAAAAACCATGTTCCCATTCCTACATCCTCATGTCACTCTTCCCTCCCCCTTGTCACTACATTATTATTCCTCTCTTCTTCACTATCTCTTAGTCGCGGGTGTCCATATATTCCAAACTTTAAATCATCCAAACATACTGCAAAATTTATCTCTCACTGTCTCTCACACCCCCTCTGGAGACACCAGCTGTCTCATAGCAACAAGACGACACAGTTCCTGACTGCCTGACCACCTCAACACACACACACACACACACACACACACACACACACACACACACACACACACACACACGTGCAAGTTGTATGTTCCACGAAAAATGTTTGTCTATCTTTACTTGTCTTTGCATGATGTTGATGCTCCCGTGCTCTTTTGTTTCATCCTCCCCATCTTTCCATTGTGTCCTCCTTTCACACACACCCCCGCCCAACAATCTAATCGCTCTGTCTTGTATTTGCTTGCTTGTTTGTCCAGTGCTGCTACACTGTCTTGATTGGGAGCAACTTTAAACTATAAGATGGAGTTAATTGTGAGGGTGTGTTTGCTGGCATATACAGTGAGGAAAATAAGTATTTGAACACCCTGCGGTTTTGCAAGTTCTCCCACTTAGAAATCATGGAGGGGTCTGAAATTTTCATCTTAGGTGCATGTCCACTGTGAGAGACACAATCTAAAAAAATATAATAATAATCCGGAAATCACAATGTATGATTTTTTTTAATAATTTATTTGTATGTTACTGCTGCAAATAAGTATTTGATCATCTACCAACCAGCAAGAATTCTGTCTCTCACAGACGTGTTAATTTTTCTTTAAGAAGCCCTCTTTACCTGTATTAACTGCACCTGTTTGAACTTGTTACCTGTATAAAAGACACCTGTTCACATACTCAATCAATCACACTCCAACCTGTCCACCATAGCTAAGACCAAAGAGCTGTCTAAGGACACCAGGGACAAAACTGTAGACCTGCACAAGGCTGGGATGGACTACAAGACAACAAGCAAGCAGCTTGGTAGAAGACAACTGTTATGATTATTTATTAGAAAGTGGAAGAAACACAAGATGAGTATCAATCTCCCTTGGTCTGGGATTCCATGCAAGATCTCACTTTGTGGGGTAAGGATGACTCTGAGAAAGCTCAGAGCTACACAGGAGGACCTGGCCTGTGGCCTGAAGAGAGCTGGGACCACAGTCACAAACATTAAATTAGTAACACATGGTTTAAAATCTTGCAGGGCAGCAAGGTCCCCCTGCTCAAGCCAGCACATGTCCAAGCCCGTTTGAAGTTCACCAGTGACAATCTGGAAGATCCAGAGGAGGCATGGGAGAAAGTCATGTGGTCAGATGAGACCAGAATAGAGCTTTTTGGAATCAACTCCACTTACCATGTTTAGAGGATGAGAACAACCCCAAGAAAACCATCCCAACCGTGAAGCATGGGGGTGGAAACATCATACTCTGGGGGTGCGCTTCTGCAAAGGGGACAGGACGACTGCACCGTATTGAAGGGAGGATGGATGGGGTCATGTATTGCGAGATTTTGGCAAACAACCTCCTTCCCTCAGTAAGAGCATTGAAGATGGGTCATGGCTGGGTCTTCAGGCATGATAATGACCCCAAACACACAGACTGGGCAACTAAGGAGGGGCTAAGAAGCATTTCAAGGTCCTGGAGTGGCCTGGCCAGTCTCCACACCTGAACTCACTAGAAAATCTTTGGAGGGAGCTGAAACTCCAAACCTGAAAGATCTGGAGAAGATCTGTATGGAGGAGTGGACCAAAATCCCTGCTGCAGTGTGTGCAAACCTGGTGAGAAACTACAGGAAACGTTTGACCTCTGTAATTGCAAACAAAGGCTACTGTACCAAATATTAACATTGATTTTCACAGGTGTTCAAATACTTATTTGCAGCAGTAACATACACATAAATTATTAAAAAATCATACATTGTGATTTCCGTTTTTTTGTTGTTGTTGTTTGTTTTGTTTTGTTTTTAGATTATGTCTCTCACAGTGGACATGAAATTTCAGACCCCTCCATGATTTCTAAAGCTCCTTTCACACCGGGGGTGCTCCCGGTTGCTCCCATTTGCGCCGTGCGTCATTATGACGACGCCGCATGGAAGCAACTCAGTGCCAAGACGATGCAGCTCGGTGCCACAACAGCACGAGGGTGCAAAGGAGGAATCAAGTCGGGCGCCGAAAAATGAAACCTGTTTAATTTTTTTGGCGTCCTGTACTCGACACAGAAAGGAAGTGGTTCCAGCGCAAGTCGGGGCAAAGAGGCGTTACCCGGAGTGACTCGAAGCCAATTTATGATTCCTGCTGTGTTCCATTTTTCCCATAGTATAAATCACACAGGATTGTTTTTATACCGTGTACTTAATGCAGTAAAAACTACATGTTGAAAAAAACAAAACCACAGAAAAAAATGCAGACTGATTGCCAGAAACATCCAGTAAAAAGTCCAGACATCTCTAATCCACTCAAGGACGTTTGTTCACGCGTGCACATGTGAACAATTAAAAAAAAAAAAGTCTGGCTGCAGGCATTAGTTCCTTGTTCTCTGCTCAAACTCTCACATCACAGTTTAAAAAAGGACAAAAAAGGACATAAGGCCTGAGACAGGACATGTCAACATCAAGTAGAACTCCAGACATCTCCACATTTGCTCAACGATGGTTCGTGTGCGTGCGCATCTCGCAGTCAAGGGAGGAAAGATAAACTATAACAGAACTCAGAGCGCAGCCCTGCAGCTCAGCACAACAACAAGTAGAAGAGAAAGAGTGCACAGTCTGTCTGCAGCCAAACTGTGCACTCTGACTTCTCTGTGCAGAGAACCTGCAGGCTGCGTTCTGACCTCCTCTCTGCCCGCAGCTGCGCGCACCTGACGCAGATATTCCTGCGTTGTCATGACACCACAGGAGGCAACTGGGAGCAGCCCCGGTGTGAAAGGGACTTAAGTGGGAGAACTTGCAAAATCGCAGGGTGTTCAAATACTTATTTTCCTCACTGTATAATGTGTGAAGATTTGCACGTGCACATTTTGGGCTCTTTCGGAATGGTGCAGCAAAACCCCGTCTACATTTTATTTATTTATTTATTTATTATTTTTGCACATCTGAGATAATCAACACTGTTTTGTTCGCAGACGCCAGCCTCTGCAAAGAAAGTAAAACAAGCAGCTGCGATCAATGACCCATCAGCATTTTAAAAAAGTTAATAAAAAGCAACTGCATTCTTTCTTCTGCTTTCACTATCAGATGGAAATAGGAACGTAAAAGACATCTGGGTGGAATTACAAAGGTACTATGCATGATGTCTTTGAAAGGAATTGAACCAAAGCGCATGAAAGAATGCACACACACGCACACACACACACACACACACACAAACTCAAACACATTCATCAACCCAAAGCAATCCCATAGTTATATGCAGTTGTTTTTTTGTTTTGTTTTTTTTTTGTCTGAGGAAAAAATCAATATTGAGTGCTCAGGATGATAGAAAAAAGGGAGAAATGAAAGCAGGAAGGAACAAAAGAAGACTGTAAAATCACTATTTGTGATGTGCTGCCCCAACAAAGAATATAGTCAACCATCTAGTACACTTCAAAGCTGTATTGTTCCCGTCCTTATCTCCAGTAACGGTGACTGGTTTGAAACTGGAAGGGGGTCATACTCAGAGTAGTTCATCTGATTATTTCACTGCTGCTTTGAGTCCAACACACACACACACACACACACCCATACACACACACACGCTCCAACAGAACAAACAACCAGAAGTGGCAAAATCAGAGGGAGCAACAAACTTACCTTACATGTCACACCAACCCAGTCTCACGGCAAGTCGTGATTCAGCAGCACGAAATATACATTAATCTATTGGTTCGTGATATTGTGATGAAAAGCGCCTCATTTTCATCACGGCAGAACAAATTCATTCTAATTCATTCCGTGATGGCTGCAAGAAATTAAAAGTGAAGCAGGGGGGTCGGGGTGGTTATGGTTAGGGTGGGGGGAAGAGTAAGATTAGGTTATGGTTAAGGTTAAAGGAGTAGGGTTAGTAATAGTGAGTTAAAAAAAAAACCCGTCACGAAAATTTGACTCATTTTGTCACGGGAGCACGAAAAAAAAAAAATCGTGAGACTGGGCTGGTCACACACAGTCACACAATTACGGTAATTCTTTATGGTTCGGTGAACTGAAATATTTGGGTATAAAAAATAGATTGTTGTTCAAAATTAAGCTATTTTATCTGGAAGTGTGCCAGTCCAATATGGTGGATCAGTGCTGGTCCAATATTTGCTAAAATTACAAGATCGCATATCAGAAATTTAAACAAAAACAAAAGTGATCTGTCTTTTATTGTACATTTCTGTCCTGTTACGGGCTACGTCACACTTTCAGTTTGTTTTGTTCGATGATTATGTTCATAAAGTACAGCCATGCAAATGTATTTATGAACAAATCAGTTGGTTTAGGACAGGGAAAATGTATCGTGCTGGTGCCTATATCTGTAGATACTGAAGGTTCCACACTGTACACCCGAATGTTCAAATTAATTAAAAAGATTAAGTAGTGTAAACTCAAAGTTTTAAGAAAATGTTCTACTTACTTAAATACTTCAAGTTTTTTGCTTTTTGAGTAAATTAAACTCAAAATTTTTGCTTGACTTGAAGTAATTGTATATTGCGTAAGCAAAACTTCAAAGCATAACTAAAGCACAACTTAAAATAATTAAGTAATTATATATGGAAAATATTTGAGTTGATTTAATGATCACTTCAGCAGTGGTGGTGGCCAAGTTGTTTGTGCACTTGTTTTTGGTGCAGAAGGTTCCCAGTTCAAACCCCACCCCTGCCACATTTCTCCATGTAATGTGGAGTTGTGTCAGGAAGGGCATCCGTGTAAAAAAATGTGCCACTTCAGCATGCAGATCCACCTCGGATATGACGACCCTGACTGAGGAGGGAGCAAACGATTGCAATCAAGAGGTACAAGTAGTATGTCATTGAAACTTTTAAGTTTTGGGAACAATTGACTTTTAAGTTTATGAACTCAAAAATTTGTGGCAGTTGATCGCCTAAATATTTTTGAGTTCTGCTAATTTGTTTGGGTTTACAATGCAGTATCAGTATCATACCAGACCGGAAAACATGATATTGTGCCATACCCAGTTTTATCCATAACTTAGTTCATGTATAAGTTAAACGGTTATGACACTGGGTTGAAGTTTTTAAGGTCACCCGAGGTGAAAGATCATGTGGCCAATATTAAGGTGATAGATGACTTCATGTTAGTGTTTGATCAGCAAGGAGGATTAGAGGTTAACCTTGTTGCCTCACAGAAAGAAAGTTGTGGGGTCGCTAACCACCTGGACCTTTCTGTGTGGAGTTTATATGTTCTCTCTGGGTGCTTCGGCTTCCTTCCACAGTGAGCGCCTTGCATGGCTGCACCCTGACATCTGCGTGAATGTGAGGCATTATTGTAAAGTGCTTTGAGTGTCTGATGCAGATGGAAAAGTGCTATATAAATGCAGTCCATTTACCATTTACATCAAAAGACATGCATGTTAGATGAAGTGGAAACTTTAAATTGGCTGTAGGCATGAGCGTGTGAATGTTTGCCTGTCTATATGTAACCCCATGATAAATTGGAATCCTGTCCAGGATGTACACCATTGCATACTGTATGACTGCTGGGATAAGCCCCAGCCCCCCATGACCCTTAATTGGAGTAAGCAGGTATAGCGTATGAATGAATGTTAGTGTTTGATTAGTAATTATTGGTGTACATAAGTGCAGCACATTGGTGCAAGCAGATTGGCACATTTGCCTCCCAACAAGAAGGTGTCTTATGCATCCGCACTTGTCAGGAAGGCATGTGGTATAAACCTTTTGCCAAATCCAACTTGTGTGGTGACCCTAAGGAAAATGAGAGAAGCCAAAAGAAATTTTAGTAACTATGAGTATATCTTTAAACAGTTGCTTGGAATAGCTATCCTAAACATCACCTATATACACTCAACAAAAATATAAACGCAACACTTTTGGTTTTGCTCCCATTTTGTATGAGATGAACTCAAAGATCTAAAACTTTTTCCACATATACAATATCACCATTTCTCTCAAATATTGTTCACAAACCAGTCTAAATCTGTGATAGTGAGCACTTCTTCTTTGCTGAGATAATCCATCCCACCTCACAGGTGTGCCATATCAAGATGCTGATTAGACACCATGATTAGTGCACAGGTGTGCCTTAGACTGCCCACAATAAAAGGCCACTCTGAAAGGTGCAGTTTTGTTTTATTGGGTGGGGGATACCAGTCAGTATCTGGTGTGACCACCATTTGCCTCATGCAGTGCAACACATCTCCTTCGCATCATCCGTGAAGAGAACACCTCTCCAACGTGCCAAACGGCAGCAAATGTGAGCATTTGCCCACTCAAATCGGTTACGACGACGAACTGGAGTCAGGTCGAGACCCCAATGAGGATGACGAGTATGCAGATGAGCTTCCCTGAGACAGTATCTGACAGTTTGTGCAGAAATTCTTTGGTTATGCAAACCGATTGTTCCAGCAGCTGTCCGAGTGGCTGGTCTCAGACGATCATGGAGGTGAACATGCTGGATGTGGAGGTCCTGGGCTGGTGTGGTTACACGTGGTCTGCGTTTGTGAGGCTGGTTGGATGTACTGCCAAATTCTCTGAAACGCCTTTGGAGATGGCTTATGGTAGAGAAATGAACATTCAATACACGAGCAACAGTTCTGGTTGACATTCCTGCTGTCAGCATGCCAATTGCACGCTCCTTCAAATCTTGCGACATCTGTGGCATTGTGCTGTGTGATAAAACTGCACCTTTCAGAGTGGCCTTTTATTGTGGGCAGTCTAAGGCACACCTGTGCACTAATCATGGTGTCTAATCAGCATCTTGATATGGCACACCTGTGAGGTGGGATGGATTATCTCAGCAAAGAAGAAGTGCTCACTATCACAGATTTAGACTGGTTTGTGCACAGTATTTGAGGGAAATGGTGGTATTGTATATGTGGAAAAAGTTTTAGATCATTGAGTTAATCTCATACAAAATGGGAGCAAAACCAAAAGTGTTGCGTTTATATTTTTGTTGAGTATACAAGCACTACACCCAGATTTTGTCTGTGGCCTGACTGTTCACTGTTCTTAAATCAAATCACTCTGTCCTTGGCTGAACCTCAGTCACCTTTGTTCAAAATTGGATAAAAATGTATTTCATTTGACCACAGAGAGACACACAGGACCCAAGTCAGTGCCCTTGCATACACCACCACATATCAGCAGAATCAAAGTACAGCAATCACTGCATTTGCACACCAAAATACTACATTTACAGTCTCATGGGCCAGTCTTTGCAGCGATTATGGGACACCTGTAATCTGTAAGGGCCCCTTCACATAAAGTACGAATAAGTACAAATTAGGGCGAATCAAGGCAAAACAGCTGATATGAGCGAATCACAAAAACATCGAGCTGATGGCAGGAGGGACACGTGGTTGGGCAGGCATGAACGATCCCACTGCGATGGTTTTGTACATGAGTGTCCATGAAACCGTCGCAGCAGGAACATAGTGTGAGCAGCTGGAGCATGAGTAACCACATTGCGCAGCTGCTGTGGAAAAAAAAGAAAATACATGCCACCCACAGGATTCAAACCTGCAATTTACAAAAGCTCAGAAACTTTACCACTGCACTACCATCGCTGTAAATGGTAAAATGGTAAATGGACTGTATTTACATAGTGCTTTTCCTGTTGTGTGGGCCGCTGAAGAGGAGGTACTGCTGGCCCACCACCACAAGATGGCGCCCTGCTTGAAGTGCGGGCTTCAAGCACGAGAGGGCGTTGGAGCGACCAGGAGTGACAGCTGTCACTCATCATCCGTACCAGCTGTCACTCATCCACTACTCATTACCACCACCATAAAGGCCGGACTGCAACTCCACCTCCCCGCCGAGAAATCAACTACCAATCAGGTAATTTTCTCTGCTGACTTAAACTTTGAGTATTAGTCTGATCTCTTTTGCAGCCGTTTTCCTGTGGTGTGCCTTATCTGTGGAGTTGGCGTTTGGTGTGGACTGCGACAGATTCGCCTCACACCCCACTCAGATAAGTGGTTAACTCAGGAGCTGCACGAGTGTATGATTGGAGGTGGAGGTTCTCCCTCCTTTACTGAATACAGACTGTGGGATTACTGAGTGTGCGACCTCACACTCATCTGGACTGTCTCTGTTTTCTGCCAGCAGTACCGGGTCTGACTGCTGAAGACAGCGGCCACCTGGGGCACAGGGCTTGGCGGCTCCGGTGTTCTTCAGCTCCGTTGGCAGTGGAAGCTGTGTGGATCCGGCTTTTCTCTCGCCAGGCGTCTTCTATCATCGAGCCTGCCCACACGTCACCTGGTGTATGATTGACAGTCACTGTATTGTTATTGTCTGTACGTCGTTGTGTGATTCACAACATTAAATTGTTACTTTTTGGCTTATCCATTGTCCGTTCATTAACGCCCCCTGTTGTGGGTCCATGACACGACACTTTCACAACATTTCCATCTAGATCAGATGCTCAAAGCGCTTTACACATCAATGCCACACATTCACCCCGATGCAAGGGGATTAAGGACCTTGCCAAAGAGCTCTTAGTGATTTTCCGGTCCGGCTGGTATTTGAACCGAGGATCCGCTGGTCTCACGCCCAACGCTTTAACCACTACACCATCACCTTCCCTGATGTCCTACAAAAGGTGCGGCAAAAGGCCTGATATCAACAATGAGATAGACGTATTAAAAAATGAAATCACACACCATACAAATAACACAGCATTTTATTGAATCCCTCTTATCGAGCAAATAATACAAGTATGAACTGTCTGTTCCTCTGTAGATGACCCATGGTCACAGATGCACAGTCATATAATGACATCCGGATCACCTCCCAAATTCAGTGGTGTCATCCATGCCCTAATATCTGTTGAAAATTTTGTTAAAATCTGTGCAGTAGTTTTGATGTAATCCTGAAAAAAGTAATCCTTCAAAACCTATGTAAAGTGTTTTCCACTCATTCCAGTGCATGTGGCATTTGAAGCTTTGTTTTCAGTGTTATTGCACTGAGTTTGTCAAGAACATGGGGTGACCTTGGGGGGAAAATAAGCTCTTTCAGAGGTGATGGTGTGTTATTTTGATTTGAGAATGTCGACAGCTTTTACAAGTTCATTTGTTTGCAGCACGCTGTGAAACGACGGCTAGCGTAGAAAAAAAAACAGTTCAATCTTTATAAACACAACAAACGGACAGACATCAAAACCACTCGCACACAAGAATATGCCGACAAATGCATAGACAAGAATACACCGACAGCTTCAAAAGCAGGTATAAGGACAAGATCAAGAGAATATCCACATAAAATAATCATATACTCTAACATCAACAACTCAATGACGAAATAAGCCTTCTTTTATGTCAAGAAAGGGAAAAAGTTATTTCCATCTCTCCATGACAAATTTCAATTTCATAAATGAAAGGCCCATGTGTGTTTCCCAGCTCCTTTTGTGTCACAAACAATATGCAAATCTACTTCAGTACAAACAAGTGCAAAAGTATAAAGGTTGCGTCACAGCGTGAGGATCAGACTTCTCTCCCCCAGTGTGGCACTGGTGCACTGATTTTGTTCTTTATTTAATTATTTTACATCAAACTAGATCAGTCGCAGGAGTAATCCTAATCCCTCACATCCACACGTGCTACAACCTGTGCCGAGAAAGGGGGGGGGGATGTGTGTTATGGTTTTACAGGTTATGTAGGATGGCGTAGACTTGTTTGACCCCCTGCGTGGTATCGCGGGATCTGAAAACTTCCAGGGACAGCCTGAACAAATACGGCAGAGACTAATCCCCGGGTGGAGTGTGGGGGGTTTTAGCACAAACCATTTGACCCGGCTCGGTAAACTTAAAAGCATACTCGCCACCACCTAGTGGTCATGCCAGTTTAAGACGTGCCAGTTTAAAATGTTTTCCGCTGAAATCCCCATCCTCCAAATAGTTTGTGCTAACACTCCCACACTCCATCCGGGGATTAGTCTCTCCCCACAAAGAGCATCACTTCTGACGGAAAAATGCTGTACTGTTTTGTTTTTGGCTGTAATCTCCAAAGCATTCGCGAAAAGTAGAGGTGGGCGGATCGATCCTAATATCGATAATATCGATACCAACGCTGGTATTGATATTGAACGATCCTCATGTAAAAAGATCAATACTCAAGCTTTTTTATTCTCCCGCACGCACTGACTGCTGCGCATGCAGATTCATCAAAGTCTACTTTCTCTCTGTAAGAGCAGTGCTGCACTGTGTCACACACCATGGAGCAGCGCACCCTCCCCCCTCTGGTCTTTTGTTGTTGCTCTGTCACGTGGCTCAGCGGCGCCAGCCAACAGTCATGCAGGTAGGCTCAGCCTGGCCCGCCCACTCAGCACTCTCCTGGAGTCAGCCCTCTACCTCAGGAGATTTTGTTTTAAGTTGTGTTGAGTGATATTTTTTTAAACAAAAATGTTGATTGTGTAATAAAGTATTTTGTTGTCACGTACAATGTTTGGCGAAATTCTGTCCTAGGTCTTTTGGATCCTTTGGACCTATGAAGCTTAAATATGAAAAAGTATCGATATCGGCGATACTGGGCCTGTATTTACTTAGTATCGGATCAACACCAAAATTCCCGGTATCGCCCACCTCTAGCGAAAAGTGCAGTTTTTTTGGTTCTCAGTGGAGAAGGGAAGATGAGGCAAATGGGAGAGGTCCTGCTGGTAAGAGTAGCTGTGTTCTCTTGCCTGTACAACCGCCTCGACATATTTCAGCTCCGGGTCATAAACAAACCGTAAAACATGTCCACTTTCCACCACATCATCACTTTTTCTTTGTATTTTCACTTTGCTTGTATGTAATTTGCCCAAAAACTCAAACAAAGTGCCACGTTTCTGATGGCGATAGGCCAGGGCTTAGACAGAGCCAGCTCTGAACAGAAAGAAAAGGAAGAAGCGGAAGGAAAATGCTTTTTAAAATTCATATTACTGCTTGCGTTTATGATCATGAAACATCAAACGAATATCCACCAACATCTGATTTAAAAAAAACAACAACTACAAAAAAACAAATCCATTTCCCAACCTAAGTGTGAATATGAATATTTTTGGAAACCAGAATAGAAAAATGCTGCACTTTCATCGTCGACTCTGTTCTCATGTCACACAGATTAAAGGAAACAAATCATCACTAAATAAAATGAAATGAAATTTCTAATTTCTGACACAAAACTTTTTTTTTCAGTACAACAGCTGACTCATGTTGGCAGTTGGTGTGCTGCGTACAAGCCAATCGGTGACGTCGTAATCATTTTTTGACGCAATGACATGTATTGTCAATTGCGAATAAACACAGCAGGACCAAGTGGATGTACTTTGCAAAAGACAGTGAAATGTCACTTCATGTCATCCACAGCAGCACACGTGAAAATAAAATATGAAATATTTCCCCTTTTGTGTGAAAAACCAAACAGGGTTAACCGGGAGCGTTCATGACGTGGTGTGAGGATGCTGACCTGTTTTTCAGGTCAAGCAGGAGTACGTGCACTTGCTGTAATCCCATTTCTGAAAGTGGAAGATATGTGTGCTCGCACTTACATGACTGACAAACCTCAGCAGGATGGCTTCCCATCACTCAGCATCATTGCCCTCATCCTTGGTGAGGACTGTGTAGTCGACAGCATGCGTAATGTTTCTGTCCGCTCCACTAACAGAGCGAAAACGTCACAAAAGAAGCAGATAGTATCCAGTTTGAGCTGCTCTTACAAATTTTTTAACCTTTGGATGTGACATCATATGAGCACTTGGAAAAGTACACATGCAGATAAATGCCATTTTTTTAGTTCCACTTAATGGCAAGATAATGGGCCCTATTTTGACAGTCTATAGCACAAGGTCTAAACACATAGCATGAGTACATTTAGGCCGTATCCCAACTCCACTTTTTTATTTACACGGCACATAATCTGAGCGCAACGTAACAAGCCATGGGTTTGCATTTAGTCTTAATTAATAATGGGTATGTAACCAGTCAGACCATAAGTTGTGTTCTTTTAGCGGACACATTGTTATTTAGATGACAAACTCGTAGCTGATACAAGTGAGAGGTTTTCTGGTGAGGAAACAGATCTGCACACAATGCAACAAAGCCCACAGCAAATCATTTACTGAAGCCACATCCACCAAAGCTCCTTGAGGTGAAGCATTTGAGCATCACCCTATTGTTTCTAGATCCCATCAAGCATAAGCAGCCCCTCCCCCCCCGGACGATATTTGCATTGGTGCCCCCATGTGTGAGCCTAAGAACGAAGAAAACCCCAACGTCTTCTATTTTTCTAGGAAAGTGAGTGCTAATAATTTGCATGAAATATGCATGTACACACATTGTGAATATAAGGTGCATATCAATACTGCACCATATAAATAACAGAAAAAAAATGTGCCCTGCCTCATGCGCTATGACTGCTAGGATAGGCTCCAGGCCCCCGCAATCCGATCTTGGATAAGCGCTTGAAGATGAGTGAGTAAGTTTTAACATGTGTTTCTATGGGAAGTAACTCCTTTTTTAACCCATTCACAAGCAGCCACATTTCAGACAGCTGGAGAATGGGGCTTGCTTGACCAAGCCTCAGTTTCCACCCTCACCACACTCAAGATCACACAGGTGAGTGCAATTGTATTTTCAATTTATTACACCACATGGCTGGTGGGGATGAAAATAACAACGGGATTGGTTGCATACCAGCAAAGATACTTGCACTGCATGCTGCTGTAAGATAGAGCCTAGTTATATGGTGTCTGTTTGCTTTTTTTCTGGCTTTAATTGGGTTTCAATTTGAACATCTATATGTGTCATTTTTCCAACTGAAAAATTCTTTGTCAGTTTGAAAGATTCACTAGTGTTTTGTAGGTTTCCACTCAGTGCATGTCTTGTTCCTTGGATCTCCTCTTGTTCTGTCATTCTAGCAGCACTTTGTGTTCCTCCCTGTCCACCATACTTACCTTTTCACCTGCCATCTCCTCCTCTGCCCATTGTCCTCTGTCTGTTGCTGCGTTATCATCACTCTCCATCTGTGGCTCTGTGAGGCGAAACATGGCCCTCTGTCCTCAACTCAATCACTCCATCACCTTCTATCCTTCGCTCCCTCACTTCTTAAGACATGGACAAATGGTGACCAAGACCTTGTCCCCTTGCCGATGCATTTTTCTTGCAAATTCATCTTGTCAGCTTTAAATGATTTCCCCATTACGCTTTTCCATTCCATTCTCATTTCCTCCCCCACAATGCTGCCCTATTCATTTGACAGCAACATGTCGCAGATTAAACGGTAATCACAATAAATGCTCCTAAATCACTTTGCAGAGTCAATAGCCCAAACACTTAGGATGCTATCTTATCTTGATGAACAAGAGCATACGCTCTAAAGTGCAGAGCGCAAGTTCATTTAGGGCGTATCCAACTCTACTTTGCTAATTACACAGCGAGTAATGTGAGCACAGAGTAAGGCGCAGGGCACAGAGGGGACGCATTTTGGGCGTACCATTACTGTGTAGATGGTGGACCCATGTGACAGGTTTTCTAGTGAGGAAATGGATCTGCACACCGAGCATCAACACCCACATCACATCTTGTTTGGCAGCATCCACCACAACTGCTCTAAAGTAGTAAAGTTTTGCGTTTTTTTTTATTATATAACGGCTCAGTCGATCCTTGTCATTTGATTGGTGGCTTGTAAGTCACGTGACATGGATTATTTGTACCATTTGCCATTGTTTCACTGACGTGCAATAGTTCTTTTTAGCGTAGAATTTTGGTGCTATATGAAATGTGCTGTTGCACACCCCAACCACCAGGGGCAATTTGAAGGAGCTAATTAACGCTGCTAATCCATCACACCATAAGCCGTCTGGAGGCATGAAGAGTTGCTAGGATGAAGGTAGGATGAAAAGCTGGAGAATTTTCTGATGTGATTTTTCGCTGGAGTGAGGAAAGCAGATGGCAGTCTGTACACGAAGTCAGTGCACGGCATCATGGACTACTGAGAACAATTTTGGACTCCTATTTAAAGTTCATTTTGGACTGTTAAGCACCAGTGACAAACACCAAAATGTGCATTTTCTGTTTATAAATTAATAAAATATCAAAACAAGGATCTATTTTAGCTGTTATATAAAACAAATAATGAATGTTTTTCCATCCTGTCAATGGTTGATGTCCGGGTTTATCCCTTATCCAGGTCCAGGCTTCCTCTGATGGTGCTACTGTTTTATTTTTCATATGATTATACTTTGTCATGTAAGTCTCAGTTTGATTCAGTTTGTTTTCTTTATGTTAGGCTTTTGTCGCAGGTTTCATTCTCTGGTTATCTTTTTTGTGTAATCATTCATGGCATTATCTGTATTCTGTAGTCTCTGGTTTTGTTTTCTGTTCATCATTTATTTCTGTTTAGCCAATACATTGTTTTGCTATTTTATCATTTATCATATTTTATCATTATCATTGTACTTACTTTTATACGTCAGCCAATTCAATTTATTTCCTTTATATAGTGCCAAATCACAACAGAGTTGCCTCAAGGCGCTTCACACAGGTAAGGTCTAACCTTACCAACCCCCAGAGCAACAGCAACAGTGGTAAGGAAAAACTCCCTCTGAGGAAGAAACCTCAAGCAGACGAGACTCAAAGGGGTGACCCTCGGCTTGGGCCATGCTACAAACATAAATTACAGAAATAATTCACAGAACAATTCACGGACGAATATACAAGAACTGCTGTTGGTGCACAGGACAGGAGGGTCGCCAACACAAACACAACAACCTAAAACAAAGAAAAAAGACAAAAAATACTGTATAATTTGCCAGCATTAATCAACAAGAAACAGAAGAAATACTAACATGATCGCCAGCCGCTAGCCCTAAGCTTCACTAAAAAACCCAGAGGTGAAGTTGAGGCCGCGGCACGCTCCAATTACTAATAACATGAATTAAAAGAGAAAAAGCGTAAAACAAAACTGTACCAGTATGTGAGCCATATGAAAGGGAAAATAAGTGCGTCTTAAGTCTGGACTTGAAAATCTCCACAGAATCTGATTGTTTTATCGATGCAGGGAGACCATTCCACAGAACAGGAGCACGATAAGAGAAAGCTCTGTGACCCGCAGACTTCTTATTCACCCTAGGGACACAAAGTAGTCCTGCAACCTGAGAATGTAAAGTCCGGGCCGGTATGTAAGGTTTAATTAGGTCAGGGAGGGAGGTGCCAGTCCATGAATAATTTTATAGGTCAGTAGCAGAACCTTAAAATCTGATCTCACTGGGACAGGAAGCCAGTGAAGAGATGCCAAAATGGGTGTAATGTGGTCAAACTTTCTGCTTCATGTCAGAAGTCTGGCTGCAGTATTCTGAACCAATTGGAGAGCCCTAATGCTAGACTGCGGTAAACCAGAAAATAGAACATTGCAGTAGTCCAATCTAGAAGAGATGAACACATGGATCAGGATCTCAGCATCAGCCATAGACAGGATGGGACGAATCTTCGCTATATTTCGCAGGTGGAAGAAAGCAGTCTTAGTAATATTTCTAATAAGAGGCCAAAGGACAATGAAGGATCAAAAATTACCCCAAGGTTCCTCACTTTGTCAGTATGACACACGAGCCTAGGCTGAGTGTTAACTGGTCAAATTGATGCCAATGTCTCACTGGACCAAGAACCATCATTTCAGTCTTTTCAGAGTTTAAAAGTAGGAAGTTTCTAGACATCCAACTTCTCACTGCTGCAAGGCAATCTTCTAAGGATTTTATGTGAACAAGATTACCAGCAGTTATCGGCATACGAGGTCTGTCCATAAAGTAACGGTCCTTTTTATTTTTTTCAAAAACTATATGGATTTCATTCATATGTTTTTACGTCAGACATGCTTGAACCCTCGTGCGCATGCGTGAGTTTTCCATGCCTGTCGGTGACGTCATTCGCCTGTGAGCACGCCTTGTGGAAGGAGTGGTCCCGCCCCCTCGTCGGATTTTCATCGTCTGGAAATGGCGGAATGAAAAGGACTTTTTTTCCATCAGAATTTTTTCAGAAGCTGTTAGAGACTAGCACCTGGAAACCATTCGAAAAATTTATCTGGCTTTCGGTGAAACTTTTACAGGCTTCACAGAGAATAAGGACTTTAACTACAGCTTTAAGGACCCCTTTAAGGACGGTCGGTGCGCCGCGCTCCGAGCTGCGACGACGAGACACAAACCACTGGATCATTTCTATGCTGATGGCTCTGTGGATACGAAACAGTCGTGTGTTCTTTCTCTGGTTATCACAAGAGCTGGACATCAGCCATTTTCCGGCAGATTTCACTTTTAACAAGAGATTTTGTCATGGAAAGCCGCGCGGAGGCTTCACGCATAAAGACCGATTCGCTTTGGAAGCGAGACAAAGGAACACCTCCATTTCGGCGTGTCAGAGGACAAGTTTGGACATGTCTATCTCGGCTTTCAATGCTTACCAGTCCAGTAAGTATCAGTGAAATTGTGGAGAGCTGGGCATGTCCCAACTTGTCCTTTATCACTCCGAAACGGAGGTGTTCCTTTGTCTCGCTTCATCAGCGAATCGGTCGTGACGCACGAAGCCTCCGCGCGGCTTTCCATGACAAAATCTCTTGTTAAAAGTGAAATCTGCTGGAAAATGGCTGATGTCCAGCTCGTGATAACCAGAGAAAGAACACACAACGGTCTCGTATCCATAGAGCCATCCGTTTAGAAATGGTCCGGTGGCTTGTGCCGCGTCATCGGAGCTCGGAGCGCGGTGTACCGAGCGTCCTTAAAGGGGTCCTTAAAGCTGTAGTAACAGATCTTATTCTCTGTGAAGCCCGTAAAATTTTCACAGAAAGCCAGATAAATTTTTCAAATGGTTTCCAGATGCCAGTCTCTAACAGCTTCTGAAAAAATTCTGATGGAAAAAAGTCCTTTTCATTCCGCCATTTCCAGACAATGAAAATCTGATGAGGGGGTGGGACCACTCCTTCCCAAGGCGTGCTCACAGGCGAATGACGTCACCGACAGGTGTGGAAAAACTCACGCATGCGCATGAGGGTTCAAGCATGTCTGACGTAAAAACATATGAATGAAATCCATATAGTTTTTGAAAAAATAAAAAGGACCGTTACTTTATTGACAGACCTCGTATAACTGAGTATCATCTGCATAGCAGTGAAAGGTAATCCCAAAACGCTGCAATATGTGCCCAAGGGGTGCTATATAAAGGGAGAAAAGCAGGGGGCCTAAGATAGACCCCTGAGGAACCCCAAATTTCATGACACTAAGGTCTGAGGTAGTGTTACTGTACAAAACGCAGTGAGAACGACTGGTCAAGTATGACGTCAGCCATGCAAGGGCACTCCCAGTAATCCCCAAATGATTTTCCAGCCTATCAAGTAGAATATGATGATCCACTGTATCAAATGCAGCACTGAGATCTAAGAGCAGCAGAGCCGTAGTGGTGTCCGAATCCATTGTAAGCAGAAGCACAGAACAGAACAAACAGCCATAGTCTGTTCTGTTCTAGTTTTGGTTATAATCTTTTATTTTTCTTGTTGTCTTCTTTTGGGGTTTGTCACCTTCATACCGAGGTTTTCCTTTTGTTTTGTTTCTATTATAATTGTTGGTCTTTGGGTTTCATCTTTATTTTGACACTTTAAGATTTTCACCGTTGGTTTTTCTGTCTCTGATTTCTCTTGTTCCTGTCTGCTTTGTTTTTGTTTCATTTCAATATCTTACACCTGCATTTGTGTTTGTCAGTCATGCCCTTCCAGAACCTTCTTCATACCTGTTCCTCATTCACTCCCTGATTAGCCTGCCATTATTTAAACCCTCACAGTCCCACAGTTCCTTGCCAGTTTGTTGAGTTTATTCACATTCCAACCTTACGCCTTAGTCCTGTTTTGCTTAGTAGTTTTTTGACCTTGCTTGTTTTCTCTAACCTACGCTTCACCGTAACCCCAAACTCTGCTCATTGTTGGCTCTGCCTTTTGTAGACCTCGATGCTGTTTGTTTTGACCTCTACTTGTTTTTCGACCACGCCTCAGCTTGTACCCTGCCTGATACTTCTGCCTCACTGACTGAAATCCTGTATACCGAATCTCCTGCAAGGTTACCAGATAAAGCCTTTTATTCAGTCCAAATCTTCGTGTCTGTGAATCTGCATATGCCTCCTACAGCTTTCTGTGCCAACCCACCTCGAATCATAACAAGAAGTTCCATCTCTCACCTCATGAAATATTTGTACCATTGAACTCATAAACATTCATTATTTGTATACTAGTGGTTGGCAGGGGCAGATCCAGGATTTTGTAGAGGGGGTTGTGGGTTTGAAAACTTCTAAGCACCCCCACCACCACCACCACCCAGACATTTTTGAATGTTTAGGTGCCATTTCTTGCATTTTGGTGAACATTTTACAGCAAAATACCCCACAGAGAAAAGATACTTTATAATCTGTTTCTTATTCATTTGAACTTCTATTGTACAATCTTGAATGTGATGCGATGACAATATGATAACAAGTAACAGAACATTTGAATTGTCTCTGGCTAAAAAAGGTGATCAGATACTACACCTTGCTGAATCATGGTCTGGTATCTAGCTGAGCCACTTTTTCCTGAATAATGGGCTTTTTTGTTCCCCTGGATCTGCCCCAGTTACCTTTATTTAATGTTCATTTTTGCTTTCAGTTCAGTTGTTGTGTTATGCACGTCTCCCTGTGCACAAGCATATTGTGCCTTACTAAAAGCACCAACAGTCTGTATTTGAATTTCAACCAGAGTTTTGGTTCTCTGTGGTGCTTCACTTTCTGCTGCCTCATGAAAGCAACCCAAAACACCTATGGTGCACAGTGGAGTACACTTACAACTAGGGTTGGGTATCGGGAACCGGTTCTTTTCGAGAACTGGTAAGAAATTATTCAATCAACTGACATCATTAGCCTTTTTGCTTAACGATTCCCTTATTGGTCCTTCTGAGTGTCTGTTGTTTTTGAGAGTATTTGGCAGGAAAATTATTTCTTTACGTTGATTTCTTACGTTACGCTTTGAAGCTTGAAGCAGTGAAGCAGTGCTCCAACCCACTGCTTCATTGGTTCATTGTTTCGCTGCTTTTCAGAAGCAGCAAATCCACTTCTTAACCCCTCTCAAAGCTATTAAAATACAAGGTCTGTTACAAAAGTATCTGACTTTTTTATTTTTTGCAAAAACCTGATGGATTTGAATCACGTGTGCTTGCATGAGCAAACCTTGAACCTTCGTGCGCATGCGTGAACTTTTTCACGCCTGTCGATTGCATCATTTTCTGGTAAGCATGTGTTGTGCGCTCGGCGGATTTTCATTTCAAGGAAAAAGACGGAACGACTGGAGCAGCGCTACTGCATCAAATTTTGCCAGAAACTGGGCGACAGCCAGGTGGAAACCATTCGGATGATTCAGACGGCTTTTGGTGACGATCCTATGGGCATCACACAGATTAAGAAGCGGTACAACCAGTTTAAAGACATCCGCACAACGGTGGAGAGCGAGCCACGCTCCGGTCGGCCATCAACATGCTGAAATGATCAGATCATTTCCAAAGTGAACGCTGTGGTGATGTGGGACCGTCGTGTGACTGTCCGAGAAATTACGGAAGAGGTGGACATCAGCACTTTTTCAGTACATTCCACTGTGACAGAAGATTTGGCAATGAAAAGAGTGACTGTGAAATTCATGCTGCTGCTGATGGCGCAGCAAAAGCACCTCCATGTTGAAGTCTCACAGGACATGTTGTGACATGCCCACCTCTTCCACAATTTGTCGGATAGTCACACGACTGAAAAGGCACTGCACATGTCCTCACACAAAGGCTGCTTTCCAGAATATGATGCAATCGACAGGTGTGAAAAAGTTCACGCATGCGCACGAAGGTTCAAGGTTTGCTCATGCAAGCACACGTGATTCAAATCCATCAGGTTTTTGCAAAAAATAAAGGTCCGATACTTTTCTAACAGACGTCGTATGTCAGTGTGAGTCACTTTTCTGCGGATTGAAGTTACTAACTGGGACTCTTGTCTTGTTGCGAGAAAGAAAGGAGAATGGTCCTCCGTTCAGTTCACACAGCTCCAAACACTGCGCCACTCTCTGCCATGTCAAGTTAGTAGGATAGAGTCCGGTCAAAATTAATAACTTCAAAGCGAATTGCTGTTGGCACCTTTTTCCAAACGTTGTAACACAACCAATAAACTGCAATCGATCAAAACATTTTTTCCTCCCAAAATGAGAAGTCCTGCGCTGACGTGCAGCAGCTGGCTGAGTTCAGCTCAGAGGTATGGAGAGATATTCATGCCAAAATGTCTGAAAGGAAATGCTTTTGACAAAAACTACAGATTTTATTTGATAAATGCAGAGTGACATTCAACAGTGTACTCACAAACTGAAATTACATATTTTATTTTTAACATTTATTATGCACTGATTTTGTGAGCCAAAGACTAGCTCCAAAACAGTTTGTCCACATGCATAACGGCATTTTTTTTTTTTTTTAGGTGTGAACATTTTGATATGCATTATACTAAATAAAAAGAGAAACAGGATGTATGATAAAAGTGAGAAAATACTCCTGGACCCCAGAGGGTTAAAAGACTTCAACTGCCATTTCTTTCTGCTCAGTGCAAAAAAGGCAGGGTTGAGGAGGAGTGGCCGAGGAGCGATGCTTTGTTTACATTCTTAATAAGTGATGCATAAGTGTAAAACCTATTGGCAGCAAAATTATTCATGGTGCCTTTAAGGTCTCATGTACACAGAGATGGTGAAACAAATGTGGACAGCCACATAGCCCCTAACCAAACAATTTGATGGTTGGCAGCGGTACAATATGACACACTCACCCAAATGTGTCCAACATTAAAATGACAAAATGTTTTATTTAATTGCCTATTATTTAAAATGTGAATGTAGTTGATAATGCTGCTCCAAGCATCAATTTCACGCCCTGGAATCTGGCACCTGGTTCTGGTTGCCTCTCTGGCATATAGCACCACTCATCCCACTCCATACTGCTCCATCGTTCCGCTTCATCCATCCCTCCATCTCTCCTCTTTTCCTCCTCCTCCTCTCTTTCCCACTCTTGCTTCATTTGGCTCATGATGAGGTGTCACCGCTCTGCCCTTGAGTGGGTGAGAATCCCCCGTGTGTGTGTGTGTAGTTTAACGCTTGTGTTTAGGTATGTCCTGGACACATGTGGTCAAATCTGTAGAAGTGACAGGCATCAGCTCTGTGATTGCACAGCGGGAGAAGACATGATTTACCTGTCACCGGACTGAGTGACGGGAAGGCAGATAAATGGTGTGTGCTGCTGGTGGTAAGGCTGTACTGCCGGGATGGAACACCGGTCACAGCGTGTCGATGCAGATGTGATGCTTGTTTTGAATGTTTTCAAACCTTATGGTTTGTGTTCTGACAAAATATTTGTCACAACTTCTTTAGTCCCAGGTGGAATCGAAGGTTGAGTGATGATACAGTGAGGGAATGCACACAAAAGCTGCAAAAGTAGTGACAGGTGTGTGTGTGTGCGTGTGTGCATCCACCTAAAAATGTATGCCTGCTTAAGGATGATAAGCAGTTGTGGGTGCACCATTATTGTTTATTTGGAGCTGAAGGAATACAATCAAACTCCCAGTGCACATTGCAGATTGCCCTTTTATTGCTGCACTCAAACGTCAACCACACTGAGGAGGCGTCAGTGCAGTTCCACCGGCGCGGCTCCACCTGAAGCCCGAGGCATCATCGCAGTTCCACCGGCGCGGCTTTACCGAGGCCCGAGGCGCCAGCGCAGAGTTATTTGACCATGGGTCCGAAGAAGGCACTGACGGCGGAGGAGGGAGACGATATCAAGAAGTCCCTGGACTTTTTGTCTGAGGACATCTCTGTTGTTAAAATGCAGCAGAAATCCATTATGGAGCTGGTGGAAGAAGTGAAGGCTCTCCGGATCCAGAATGCCGAGAAAGACTGGCGTCTGGTACCTGGAGAACCGTGTTGCGGAGTTGGAACAGTACACAAGGATGAACGACGTTATTATTACAGGAATTCATATTAAACCTCGATCCTACGCACGGGCGGTGTCAGAAGACAGCGGAGGGGAGGCCAGTGAGCAGGAGGCCAGCACAGTGGAACAACAGGTGGCTGACTTCCTGCAATCTAAAGGTATTCAAATGGACTGTAATAACATTGAAGCGTGCCACCCCCTGCCCAGGAGAGAGGATGGAGACAAGCGAGCAGTTATAATGAGGTTTGTCAAGAGAAAACATAAAATGGCATTGTTAAAACAGGGACGGAAACTCAAAGGAACAAACGTATTCATCAATGAACATCTGACCAAAAGAAACGCAGACATCGCCAGGAAAGCTCGTTTCTTAAAAAAGCAGGGAAAAATTCAACAGACATGGACATCCAACTGCAAAACATTTATCAAATTGAACGGAACACCAGAACAAGCGAAGGTTATGGTAATCAGGAACATCGAAGAACTGGACTAATACGACCAATAAGGTATGAGGACACAAACACATCACAACACCATGACACAGACCAGAGGAACCTATTCATCTACTACATCATCTACATCTGGAGACAAGAAGGATATAACTCAAAGGATTGCTGATCATGGAAAAGTAGAACTGAGAACATTTAAATACACAGACCACAATGTACTGGACTTGGAGCACGATATAGACCCGGACAGTAATTTCTTCGCAAATATCAATGACAGTTGTTGCTATTATACAGATGAACAGTTTAATCGGATCATTTAAATGGATAACAAATTATCAATAATCCATTTCAACAACAGAAGTCTATATGCAAACTTTAACAACATTAAAGAATATTTAAGTCAATTTAAAAAAAGATTTAACATAATTGCTATATCAGAAACATGGATCAATGAAGATAAAGGAATGGATTTTGAACTGGATGGATATGAATTTAATTGTGTAAACAGAAAGAATAAGAGTGGAGGAGGAGTGGCTGTGTATGTGGATAAGAACATGGATTATAAAATAGTAAACAATATGACAACTGTGATCGATAACTTATTAGAATGTATAACTATTGAAATATGTGAAGAAAAAAGCAAAAATGTATTAGCTGTATATATAGAGCACCAGGATCTAGTATTGAAACAATCACTGACGGTATGGAAAAAACGTTCTCAAAAACTAATCAAAAAACTGTGTTAATTTGTGGTGACTTAAATATTGATCTGCTCAATCCAAATAAGCATAAAATAACAGATGAATTTATCAATATAATGTACAGTATGAGTTTATATCCAAAAATCACCAGGCCAAGCAGAATTACATCCCATAGTGCTACCTTAATTGATAATATATTCAGCAATGATATTGAGAATAATACTGTGAGTGGATTATTAATCAATGACATTAGTGATCATCTACCAGTTTTCATCGTTTATAATAGAAACCATCGGCGAAATCAGCCAGAGGAGAAAATAAAATACAGGCGAGAGCGGACAGAGGAAAACATGAACACACTAAAGAAGGATTTACAGGAGCAAAACTGGGAAAAGGTATACAGTGAAAGTGATGTTGATAGTGCATATGAAACTTTTTTACAAATATTTACATATTTATATGATAAAAATTGTCCAATTAAACAAGACTACAGAAAACAAAAAATCCAAGATCGACCATGGATGACGAAAGGGTTACGAAATGCATGTAATAAGAAAAATACACTGTATAGAGAATTCATAAAACTAAAGACTAAAGAGGCGGAAAATAGATATAAGAAATACAAAAATAGATTAACTAATATTATACGGGTATGTAGGAAGGAATATTATAGTAACATATTATATAATAACAAAAACAATATTAAAGGAATATGGGATATATTAAATAGCATTATCAAAAATGGTAATAAAAAACAGAGTTACCCTCAGTATTTCATTGATAATAATGTCAAGAAGGAAAATAAGGATGAGGTAGTCAACGGTTTTAATAAGTTTTTTGTAAATATTGGACCAAGCTTGGCAGAAAAAATTCACGATTCCCAACCTGAGGATTGGGATAATAATCTCATAGAAAGAAATCCCTGTTCAATGTTCCTCACAGCAGTGGATGGAAAAGAAATTATAGACATTGTGAATAATTGTAAATATAAAACATCTACCGATTTAAATGAAATTGATATGGTGGTGGTAAAACAGGTCATTGAATGGATTGTAGAACTATTAACATACATCTGTAACTTATCATTTCAAACCGGTAAATTTTCCAATCAAATGAAAATAGCTAAGGTTGTGCCGCTGTATAAGACTGGGGATAGACACCACTTCACAAATTATAGACCTGTTTCTTTGCTTCCACAATTTTCCAAATTATTAGAAAAGTTATTCAATAATAGATTAGACAAATTCATAAATAAACATAAATTACCTACTGATAGTCAATATGGATTCAGAGCACATAGTTCAACATCACTTGCATTAATAGAATCAGTTGAGGAGATTACAAACGCCATAGACCACAAATTACATTCAGTTGGAATATTTATAGACCTTAAAAAGGCTTTTGATACAATCAATCATGACATATTAATCAATAAACTTGAACAGTATGGGATTAGGGGGTTGGTGTTGCACTGGGTGAGAAGCTACTTAAGTAACAGAAAACAGTTTGTGAAGTTTGGGGAATATACATCATTATGCTTGGACAATGCTTGTGGCGTCCCACAGGGGTCAGTATTGGGTCCAAAACTGTTTCTAATTTATATAAATGATATTGTCAATGTTTCCAAAATATTAAAATTAGTATTATTTGCAGATGACACAAGCATTTTTTGTTCAGGGGGGGATTTGCAGGAGTTACTGAGGAGGATCAGTATAGAAATGGGAAAATTGAAAATATGGTTTGACAGAAACAAATTATCATTAAACTTAAGTAAAACAAAATACATGTTATTTGGCTATTGTAATACAGACATACAGGTTCAGTTACAAGTCGAGGGGGTAGATATTGAAAGGGTACATGAAAATACGTTTCTGGGGGTGATAATAGATGATAAGATAAACTGGAAGACTCATATAAAAGATATACAAAGTAAACTGTCAAGAAGCATTTCAGTTCTAAACAAAGCGAAACATATTCTGGACCACAACTCACTCCGCATTCTTTACTGCTCACTGGTTTTACCATATTTACAGTACTGTGCAGAGGTATGGGGTAATACTTATAAAGGTACAACACAATCACTATCAGTAATGCAGAAAAGAGCTATAAGAATTATTCATAATACTGGCTATAGAGATCATACAAATCCACTATTTTTACAATCCAAAATCTTAAAATTCACAGACTTGGTTCATTTTCAAACAGTACAAATCGTGTATAAAGCAATAAACAATTTACTTCCAGCAAATATTAAAAATATGTTTTTTAACAGATCAGGGGATTGCAATCTGAGGGGGAAATTTAATTTAAAGCATCAGTGGGCACGAACAACATTAAAAGGTTTCTGTATTTCTGTCTGCGGGGTGAGGGTGTGGAACAGATTGGGAGTGGGGCTCAAGCAATGTCCAAGCATGAACCAGTTCAAACAGCGGTACAAAAATATGTTTTTTTTCTAGGTATAGGGAGGATATGTATATGTGGCAAAGGGTATTACTGGTTGTGGGGAAGAAGGGGTAGGGATAAATAAGCTGATGCTTCACCCTACCCCTTTTCGGCATGTTGGGTACACAGTAGGAACTTTTTTTGTTGTTGTCTTCACTGATCTATCTTGTATTTGTTGTTGTATCAAATGTTCAAAATAAACAGTTTTCATTCATTCATTCACTGAACTTTGACCAGGCTACCTGTGACCTCTGCACAAACCAGTGTTTGTGACGTCATCTACAAATGATACAACATTGTCTTATAACCAATGTAGGACAATTTCCAGACTTGTACAAGACAAATTTCATAAGATATAACTACATCAATAAACTGACCCATTGTTCGATCTAAATGTACTATCAACTGGACAGTGGTTCAGTTTAAACTTCATGAATTGGCTGAGTTATGCTGCTACTTCTACATTTTCAATTCAATGTGTTTACATAGCACCAAATCACAACATAGGTCACCCTAACACACTTTACAAGCATGTGGTCTAACATTAGCCACCACCCTGAGCTAGCACATTGTCTACAACTATAAGCAACAGGTTTGTCATCATGTCTCACAGCAGCTTGTACTTAAGGTTCTTGAAATGGTGCAATATCTCTATCTGGGGGACATTTACCATTCATGCAGGTACAATAGAAGTTTGCCAAGAGTTCTAGCGTATTCTCACCGTCAATCTCATATACACTCACCGTCATATATACAACCTCATATACACTCACTGTCCACTGTATTAGGTACATCGGTTCAATTGCTTGTTAACACAAATGGCTAATCAGCCAATCAGCAACTCACTGCATTTAACCATCCAAACGGGGTGAAGATAAACTGATGAAGTTCAAACTGAGCATCAGAATGGGGAAGAAAGAGGATTTAAGTGACTTTGAATATGGCATGGTTGTTGGTGCCAGACGGGCTGGTCTGAGTATTTCAGAAACTGCTGATCTACTGGGATTTTCACACACAACCATCTCTAGGATTTACAGAGAATGGTCCAGAAAAGAGAAGCTATCCAGTGAGTGGCAGTTGTGTGAACAAAAAAGCCTTGTTGTTGTCAGAGGTTAGAGGAGAATGGACAGACTAGTTGATTGGGCGACTACATGATGCCATCATGTCAGTATGGACCAACATCTCTTGGGTTTCCCAAATTTCCAACACCTTGTTGAATCTATGCCATGAAGAGACAGTTCTGAAGGCAAAAGGTATATAAATGAAGGTATATATGTGCGTGTGCATATAGATGGATAAAGAGCTGGTAATATAACAAGAATTATTTAAAAAAAAAAGAGTGAACTTGTCCTGTAAATATGGCCTTTATTGGACAAGAGAAGAAAGAAATTAATAAGTGGACTGGCTTGTCACTCTTGTTTACAAAGAAAGAGTGCTAATTATAACCCATGATGAAAATCACTCCACTCTAATACTTCTTTTGTCTCTTATGGCATGCTGAGCCGTGGTTTTTGAGGTGACAAGCAGGAGAAGATGGCAGCTGCAAAGACAAATATTAGCCTGTCACTTCCACCCTCTGTTGATAATAGCCAGACTGGAGCAAATGATAGCTGACTTGCTACAGGGAAATGATAAACCAAATGCTATCAGGGCTTAAAGGTTACCTAGGCTGTGTGTAAATGGGGAGCAGGGAAGACACTGTGCTGTGTTTAAAGCTAAGACTAGCTCTCTGTCTTCTCTTAGAAATCATTGTTTAGTGTTTCATCCACTCCTGTGATGACACCCTTATATTTGGATGCGATGCGCCATGAACTTCGGGAGCTATAATAAAGTTTTTGTTCAAGGGGCAGTTGACAGGGTTAAACTACAGAATTGGTGCTGATGGATGGGCATGTAGAGGTGCTGCTGAATTACTTATCAGCTGGAAATGTAAAAAAAAAAAACATGTAGAAGTCATGGTAACTAGGTGTGTAACGATACACAAAAATCACAGGTCGGTATGTACCATGGTTCTAAGGTCACGGTTTAGTTCATTTTCGGTACAGTATGGGAACAAAATGCAAAACCTAAATTTGCTTGTTGTTTAAGCCAACAATTTATTGCAACATTATACAAACAGGAAAATAAAATAATTGCAAAGTGCTGCCTGGTAATCAGTTAAATAAAATGTTCTCAAATAAATGACAAATGTATGAACTATTATGAAATAATACATTCCTAGTAAACAGCTTTTAACAAAACCTTTCCACAAGTAAAGAGCAGCACAATGGTTCCAGCATGAAGCCCTGTTCAGTTTTATTCAACCTTCATATTTTTTGCCAGAAAAATGAACTTGTCCAAAACTGTCACACTCTGTAAGGGATTTTTTAAGAGAATTAATGTTGAAGAATCCCTCTACTTTTGTACAATTTATTTTATTTTCTATCTCTTTCTATTAATTGTTTGTTTAATGTTTGTTAATATATCTTTTTAAATAAAGTTTTGAAAACAAAAACATTGTGTGAGAGAGGCAAAAACGTGAGTAAAACCACCTTAAAAATATTTAGAACCACAAATAAACTTGATTCTTGGTTTGTTTATTTATTTTGGCATTAAAATTGGCCATCAGTTATTAACTCATTGAGTGCCATTGATGCTTAAACGCGTCTTTTCAGATAGTAACACTCAGCGCCAAAGACGCATTATCGCGCCAATTACATTTTTTTATTGGGGGGGGGGGTAATCAGCTGATCTAGCTTGTGTAAAAATATTAGAGTTGTAATCACAAGGGAACCCATTCTGTGGGTGGTAGCAGTGTGAGTGTGGACCAGAGCGCGCTCTCTCTCCACCATTGTGCGGACATTTTACGGTTGTACAGCTCCTAATCCGACTGGTTTCCACCTGGCTGGCTGTCAAACTGTGATGCTGTCGCGCTGCTCCAGTCGTTCCGTCTTTTTCCATGGAATGAAAAAAACGCCGAGCGCACGACACACACCTCACACAAAGGCTCATGTAAGCACACGTGATTCAAATCCATCAGGTTTTTGAAAAAAATAAAAAGGTCCGATACGCGGGAGCCAGAGGGAAAAGACGCGCCGCCGAGAGAAGAGACAGACGGAGTCCCTCCTCTGACGTTTTTTTTTTTTTTTTTTTTTTTGGTGCATTATACAATAGGATCACTTTTCAGAATGTTTGAGATGTCACTGAAGCAAAAACAATTATAATCAAAGACATTTTCTCCTTGAAATGTTGCTTGTTACAAAAAGCCAATTTTCTCAGTTTTTTGTCAGAAATCAGCATTTTTAGTGATACCCACCCATGTTCTGCAGACAGTTACTAAAGAATGGAAAGAGGTACAAACAAACGTTTTTTGTTTTTTTTTTTTGTTTTTGTTTTTTTTTTTTTTTTGTTTTTTCTGATGATAAAGGAAAGTCTGAAGTTTCTTTTGGTATGTTTGGTGTTGACATGGACATAGAACTCAATTTTCTATGGGTCTTGATATGATACAATATGAGTAAACTTTAAGAATACTTTAAGGAGTATATTTTCAGTATATAAATAGTAAGCTACAAGTAATATGCCAAGCAAAATTAAAGTGTAAAAAATAAAACAGTGAAATAACCAATATGTATAACAGTATACTTTAAGTATACAATAATAAACTAAAAATAGGGACTCAAAGTATACAACTAGTACAATGGCAGTATATTGATAAATGCACTTGGTGTATACTTTAAGCATATATCAAGTACATTGATAAGTGTACGTGTGGTATACTTTAAGCATACAAGAGGGATATACCAAGTACATTGATAGTATATAGATGAGTGTACTTGTTGTTTACTTTAAAGTGTACTTTTGCAAACTTAAAATGAACTTTAAAATATACTTTTATAAACTTGAAATGTTCCAATTTAGTCCGAAAAAGTATTAAATTTGTGTACTTTCTAGTATACTAACAGTACACGGTCTGTAGTATACTTGCTATACTTATATTTATACTGAAGCATACTTAATAAAATGAACTTTAAGTATACTACTTTTTGCTGAGGGAAGTCATCAAGAGGGTTTGGAAAGTCGCCAGATTTAGCGAGAAAGTCGCTAAGTTGGCAACACTGAATGTAAACACATGCAACGCGAACACACCCGTGAACAGCCCTGTACTGAACCAAACGTCCCTTACCGAACGGTTCAATACAAACAGGGTTGGGAGGGTTACTTTAAAAATGTATTCTGATACAGTTACTAGTTACCTGTTGAAAAATGTAATCAGTAATGTAATCCAAGTACCATAATATTAAAGTAATGTAATTTTATTACTTTCAATTACTTCTGGATTACTCCAATATCAAATATGCTAATACAGACAAAAGAAACTAAATAGAAATAGTCTTGACCACATAGTACAGTTTATTAAGCAAAAATAAAACTGTTTCTTTTACATGGCATGCTCTGTTTTACTTCATATTATGAATTAAGAGCACCACAATATTATACAAAACAAAAACAAAAAAAAAAATCTGCTACTTGTTCAGTAAACATAAAATTATCTTACTTTAGTCTTTCACATAGCATTCGCACCATGTTTAACATATCAGTCCACTTATTGAACTTTCAAAATAAGAACAACAGCATAATGAAAACCATTAAGTAAATACGGTCAGTAAGGAGGTGTGATCGCCATTTTAATTCTGGGCAAGTTAGTGATTTGTGTGCATAGAAGTTCAAGAAACAGGTGGAATATGCCGGAAAGCTTCGCATGTTGGCAAAGCCACAAACGGAGGAACAAGGGAGACAATATTTCCTTCCATAAGTAAGTGGATTTGGTTATTCTTGTCACTTTGTCCGTGATATTTGAATAATAATCAGCTGTATGTTTCCTGCTGTACCTGTGTCGCCCGATGACATGGACCATTAACTCTTCACTTATGTCTAGTTGATATTTTCCACTGCTAGACCAATGTCTAGTTAAAATATTTGTCGTTAGTGATTAAAATTGTTCGACAAGACTGGGGATTTTTTTTTAATTTGCACCTTAAAATAACGAGATTATAATGACCCGCGCTGTGCCGCTCACAGTCACACCCACACATAGAGATGTGTACCCACACCACTGACTTCATGAATGAAACTCGGTCAATAAAGGATAATTGTGTAAAAATATAATATGTATATAAATGTATTGTAATGGTTTTAGGAGCCGCACTGCGTTGAACAGCAGCTGCAGCAGGACGCCTCAACTCAGCAGCTGGAACAGTGCAGATCTGTGTAACTTTCAACACTAATATTTGGGAATGTGTGTGTGTCCGAGTTAGTTTAATACTTTCCTGACATAATTTAATGTCATCTAATTTTACTGACTCGATATCCAGGTCAAAATGACATTTTAACATGTATTTTGCAAGCATTTTTCTGAGTGTGTTCAGTTGCGGTTCTCCATTGAAAATGCATTAACATCCGGGAACTTCATCAATATTTTGCACAGTTAGGAGACGTCATGTCGCTGTCCATGAAGGGACATTTTCATTCAAAGAAAAAAAAATATTATATACAGATATCATAAAATGCATTAAAATTGTAATCCTGCGAACTAATCCCCATTTTTCGTAAATATACCTGTAATCTGAATACATCTTTTTTTCTGTAACTGTAGCAGAATACAGTTACTTTTTTTTTGTATCCTAATTACGTAATGCCATTACATGTATTCCGTTATTTCCCAAGCCTGTATACAAATACACGTACCGTTAGATCCTTTATGGTAATTTATGTTGTAGTCTGTCCTAACTTTCTTTTATTCAGTCTGAGTATATTTTGGAAAGCCAGTGTGCTCACCATGTTGAAAACTGTCATTACTTCAACAACTTGGCCCTGATTAGTTTCATGTGCCAGCTTTCCCCCTCCCAAAACCACCAACCTCCACCTTCAGAGAGAGGAGGCAAAACTCTCAGTTAGTCAACATACTCTCAGGAGTAGACTGGAGATTACTAGGGCATTTGGTAGGTCAGTTCAGGTATACGAGCATGCCCTGGTAATGAACACTGCCACATCCATCACACTACAGAACCAGCTTAGATCCCAGGTGGCAACCACCTAGGCAAAGACATGGTCTAATTTATTAGCCCAAGCTATGAAATTTAAAGTTTTCTTCAAAATTTTCCGTGCTTTTTTTGACAGAGCAAGGAATTTTCAACACAGCATTTCTAATCATTGTAGTTTTATTTTGGATGCTTACATTATTTTCCTTTGCACACAGAAACAAAATTATTTCACAAAAACCAAAAACTACCAAGGTCAAAATTATTACCACCCCCCACCACCACCACCACCACCCTTGAAAATTGACCTTTTTTTAACCACAGCACAAACCACTGTTGTGCAATGATGTGCTTTAACTTTGTAATGTTCAAAGGTTGTAAAATCAAGATAAAACCTAGGGATATTTTCCAGTGTATACACAGTACAAAAACATTAGTAGGTCACTTGAGAAAGCATCAAAAGAAATCACTTTAGACTTGATACAAAGAACTGCTGACACTCACAAAGAAGGAGAAGGACATACAAAGTTATCATGTCATTTCCAACTGGAATGAGAAGTGTTATCATGAAATTCAAAGAGAGCCACACTACAGAGCAAACTTGGCAGAGGTAGGAAGGAAAGGATTTTAAAGACTCTGGAGGGAAAAAAAAAAAAAAAAAACCTAGTGAGAGATGTGTCTAAAGACCCCAGAACAACTGCCACACTAGTCAATGACTTACCCAAGTTGGGAATTGGAGTCTCAAAGAAGAGCCCTGGACAGAAATGGGTTGTGAAGTTGTAGACCGAGAAAAACTTCACTTCTGCAGAAGAGATACCTTAAGCTAGACTGAAGGATGCTAAGGACAACCTGGAGAAAGATTATGCAAAGAGTTGTTGATTCAGTTTGGACAAAGAAGGGAGAGGCGTGTAACCCAAAAAACACCATCCCCATAGTGAAACACGACGGTGGGAGCATTATGCTGTGGAGATGCTTCAGTGTATCTGGAACTGGGAATCTTCTCAAGGTGAAAGGAATCCTTAAGAAAAAAGGATATGTGAAGATTTTGAAAGAACGCCTCAAGCAGACAGCAGCAAAACTGAATCTGTTTGTGTTCAAAAGCAACAACAACGCAAAAGATATGTCCTTCTTGGTGAAGAACTACCTCAGGAAGACCAAAGGGGGGGGGGGGGTCCAAAAATTCCTTCTTCTGTCAAAAAGCACTTACGTAGCAAAATTTTGAAGAAAACATTCAAACATTCATTTCATGGGGGGGGGCTAATAATTTTGTCCTCATCTGTATATATGAGAGAGGGGGAGGGACCTCATTCATGTTACATTACATAGTAATAAGACGTACGCAGTGCTCTATGATTGACATTTGATATATAATGTATGTGAAATGTACTACATGAGCTCTTGGACAAACGCAGTATAAGATGTGTCACACACATCAAACTGACTGCAATGTAGCGCCAAACACAATGGCAGAGCGCAAAAGGGACTAAGTATTTGCTTGTGTAAGGGTCAGCTAGTGTGGGAAATAAAAGCCCAACACGTACCCCAAGGATTCGACAGGAAACATTGAGTGGCAGGTGGTGAGGTGAAGCATCAGTCACTGTTAAGCCTGAATGCTTGATTGGGAGCTTTAAGCTCTGTGGGTATAGATGGGAGCTGATGTGTGTATGTGTGTGTGATTATTGCCAAGGCACACAATAAATACACCCGAAGCATGCATGTACTGTAATGTCAGATCTGTGTGCAAACACCTCAGGGAATAAAATGCTGGTTTGTAAGTGTTCAAGCTGTAAGCATGTGTGGCCTCAAATGAAAATAAGTTTGTGACATACTCATTTGTGTAACTGCCACCAAAAATATATTTTAATAGGGGTGTTAATATTAACCACCTAAGGGCCCGGTCACACGGTATATGGCGATAGCTGAACAAAGGAAAAAAGTCACAAAGTCACAAATCGTCGAGAAAAAGTGGACGAATAAGCCTGGATTCTACCATCACTGAAAAGCCTGCAAATCCAGAGCACATTAAAGAATCATTCAATCAATCAATCAATTTTATTTATATAGCGCCAAATCACAACAAACAGTTGCCCCAAGGCGCCTTATATTGTAAGGCAAGGCCATACAATAATTACGGAAAAACCCCAACGGTCAAAACGACCCCCTGTGAGCAAGCACTTGGCAACAGTGGGAAGGAAAAACTCCCTTTTAACAGGAAGAAACCTCCAGCAGAACCAGGCTCAGGGAGGGGCAGTCTTCTGATGGGACTGGTTGGGGCTGAGGGAGAGAACCAGGAAAAAGACATGTTGTGGAGGGAAGCAGAGATCAATCACTAATGATTAAATGCAGAGTGGTGCATACAGAGCAAAAAGAGAAAGAAACACTCAGTGCATCATGGGAACCCCCCAGCAGTCTAAGTCTATAGCAGCATAACTAAGGAATGGCTCAGGGTCACCTGATCCAGCCCTAACTATAAGCTTTAGCAAAAAGGAAAGTTTTAAGCCTAATCTTAAAAGTAGAGAGGGTGTCTGTCTCCCTGATCTGAATTGGGAGCTGGTTCCACAGAAGAAGAGCCTGAAAGCTGAAGGCTCTGCCTCCCATTCTACTCTTACAAACCTTAGGAACTACAAGTAAGCCTGTAGTCTGAGAGCGAAGCGCTCTACTGGGGTGATATGGTACTAAGAGGTCCCTAAGATAAGATGGGACCTGATTGTTCAAAACCTTATAAGTAAGAAGAAGAATTTTAAATTCTATTCTAGAATTAACAGGAAGCCAATGAAGAGAGGCCATCCATGTCTTTATGTCTGTAAGACAATCCTGCAGTTTAGCTAATTGGTGTGTGTCCTCTGGCTTCATGGATAGATAAAGCTGGGTATCATCTGCGTAACAATGAAAATTTAAGCAATGCCGTCTAATAATACTGCCTAAGGGAAACATGTATAAAGTGAATAAAATTGGTCCTAGCACAGAACCTTGTGGAACTCCATAATTAACCTTAGTCTGTGAAGACGATTCCCCATTTATTTAGGAATGGGGTCTAATAGACATGTTGATGGTTTGGAGGAAGTAACTAATGAAAATAACTCAGACAGAACAATTGGAGAGAAAGAGTCTAACCAAATACCGGCATCACTGAAAGCAGCCAAAGATAACGATACGTCTTTGGGATGGTAATTTTTTCTCTAATAGTTAAAATTTTATTAGCAAAGAAAGTCATGAAGTCATTACTAGTTAAAGCTAAAGGAATACTCGGCTCAATAGAGCTCTGACTCTTTGTCAGCCTGGCTACAGTGCTGAAAAGAAACCTGGGGTTGTTCTTATTTTCTTCAATTAGTGATGAGTAGTAAGATGTCCTAGCTTTACGGAGGGCTTTTTTATAGAGCAACAGACTCTTTTTCCAGGCTAAGTGAAGATCTTCTAAATTAGTGAGATGCCATTTCCTCTCCAACTTACGGGTTATCTGCTTTAAGCTGCGAGTTTGTGAGTTATACCATGGAGTCAGGCACTTCTGATTTAAAGCTCTCTTTTTCAGAGGAGCTACAGCATCCAAAGTTGTCTTCAATGAGGATGTAAAACTATTGACGAGATACTCTATCTCACTTACAGAATTTAGGTAGCTACTCTACACTGTGTTGGTATATGGCATTAGAGAACATAAAGAAGGAATCATTGTTATGTGTCGACGCGGGTTGAGGAGCGGACCTGCGTCAGACGGAACCCAGCGCTAAAAATAACCAGAAAGCAGTTCCAATAACAAAAAACAATTTATTTATTTCACCCGCTGGTGCATAATAAAGTGTAAAAACTAAAATAGCGTCCTTCTGGTGGAGTGAAGGCTGGCACACTCTCCAGCGCCCAAAAGGATCAAAGCCCGGCGCTTCTGGACTCACTATTACCGCCAAACACCCCCCAGGTGGACACGACAAACCGACTCTCTGCGAAGGATAGAAGAGGTGAGGTAAGTCAGCAGTTACAACTAATATCCTTCAAAAGACACACACTATCAGCAACACATTCAGGTCTGTATTTTAAGCTTTATGCAAATGAGCAGCTTCTCACAACAGGTGGAGGATCACTTGTCCGCACGCCACAGCAGTGAGAAGCAAGCTGCACAATTCTCATCACAATTCAAATATACTGCGTAACAAAATACCAAGTTACTATCAACAGTTAGTCAAACAATTAATCACCTCTGATGTGTGCTGACAGCATGTGTTCCTCACCCCTCTTCCTTCAGAGGCATGATGTGTCAAACCCAGCCGCGGTCCTCAGCGTCTCACAAACGAACATCATAAGGTCGAGTTCCCGGCAATTCTGCTTGAATCATACATGACTTAAATGCAGAACGCCATCCAATTATCTGCTTCAGCTGAAAGTCTTTAAGGCTGCACGTGAGCACCATTCACAGGTGCTGCACATGATGTTGATGAGGGTGAAGGACTCTTCAGCCAGCACCATCTCCACAGACAAAAAAGTTTTCATGCCACCTGGAGAGCAAAGAAAAGAAAAGAACACCAAAATGTCCAGCCACACCCCCCAACACACAACAATCATATCCTTAAACCTAGTTACAGCGCTTTCTGAAAGACTTCTAGTGTAATGAAACTTATTCCCCACTGCTGGGTAGTCCATCAGAGTAAATGTAAATGTTATTAAGAAATGATCAGACAGAAGGGAGTTTTCAGGGAATACTGTTAAGTCTTCAATTTCCATACCATAAGTCAGAACAAGATCTAAGATATGATTAAAGTGGTGGGTGGACTCATTTACATTTTGAGCAAAGCCAACTGAGTCTAATAATAGATTAAATGCAGTGTTGAGGCTGTCATTCTCAGCATCTGTGTAGATGTTAAAATCGCCCACTATAATTATCTTATCTGAGCTAAGCACTAAGTCAGACAAAAGGTCTGAAAATTCACAGAGAAACTCACAGTAACGACCAGGTGGACGATGGATAATAACAAATAAAACTGGTTTTTGGGACTTCCAATTTGGATGGACAAGACTAAGAGTCAAGCTTTCAAATGAATTAAAGCTCTGTCTGGGTTTTTGATTAATTAATAAGCTGGAATGGAAGATTGCTGCTAATCCTCCGCCTCGGCCCGTGCTACGAGCATTCTGGCAGTTAGTGTGACTCGGGGGTGTTGACTCATTTACACTAACATATTCATCCTGCTGTAACCAGGTTTCTGTAAGGCAGAATAAATCAATATGTTGATCAATTATTATATCATTTACTAACAGGGACTTAGAAGAGAGAGACCTAATGTTTAATAGACCACATTTAACTGTTTTAGTCTGTGGTGCAGTTGAAGGTGCTATATTATTTTTTCTTTTTGAATTTTTATGCTTAAATAGATTTTTGCTGGTTATTGGTAGTCTGGGAGCAGGCACCGTCTCTACGGGGATGGGGTAATGAGGGGATGGCAGGGGGAGAGAAGCTGCAGAGAGGTGTGTAAGACTACAACTCTGCTTCCTGGTCCCAACCCTGGATAGTCATGGTTTGGAGGATTTAAGAAAATTGGCCAGATTTCTAGAAATGAGAGCTGCTCCATCCAAAGTGGGATGGATGCCGTCTCTCCTAACAAGACCAGGTTTTCCCCAGAAGCTTTGCCAATTATCTGTGATGCCCACCTCATTTTTTGGACACCACTCAGACAGCCAGCAATTCAAGGAGAACATGCGGCTAAACATGTCACTCCCGGTCCGATTGGGGAGGGGCCCGGGTGTCATTACTGCCGACGTGAATTAGAATCTAACCAAATTTACGCTTAGCCTTAGCCAGCAGTTTCAAATTTCCTTCAACGTCGCCTGCTCTGGCCCCCGGAAGACAATTGACTATGGTTGCTGGTGTCGCTAACTTCACATTTCTCAAAACAGAGTCGCCAATAACCAGAGTTTGATCATCGGCGGGTGTGTCGTCGAGTGGGGAAAAACGGTTAGAAATGTGAACGGGTTGCCGGTGTACACAGGGTTTCTGTTTAGGGCTACGCTTCCTCCTCACAGTCACCCATTCGGCCTGCTTTCCCGGCTGCTCGGAGTCTGCCAGAGGGAAACTAACGGCGGCTAAGCTACCTTGGTCTGCACTGACTACAGGGGCCTGGCTAGCTGTAGAATTTTCCACGGTGCGGAGCCGAGTCTCCAATTCGCCCAGCCCAGCCTAGCCTCCAACGCTACGAATAAGCTACACTTATTACAAGTACCATTACTGCTAAAGGAGGCCGAGGAATAACTAAACATTTCACACCCAGAGCAGAAAAGTGCAGGAGAGACAGGAGAAGCCGCCATGCTAAATCGACTAAGAACTAGTAGCTGCGCTAAGCTAGCGGATTCCTAAAAACACACAAAGTGAATAATGTGTAAATAATTTAGAGGTGATTCAGCAGAGGGAGTGCTTTAGTTAAGGCACGTGAAGATTACACTGTGAAACAAATCGTTATCTAGTTAACTAGATCAATCTAACTGCGCAGATTAAACAGCTAACAGATACAGCAAAACACCGCTGTGCTCCGGAACAGGAAGTGATACAATACTGCAGTGAGAGCCAACCACCAGTAGAGGCATTAAAGAATGAAACAAAACCGAAACTAACAAAAGAAAACAAAGCGAAGGGCAACCTTCATGCTTTAAAAGAAATCAAAACAAAACATTCATGATGACGTGACTTGACAGTGGGTATCAGACCGAGCTCCAGCCTGTGATCATTTCTGCAGCCATCGTACGCTCTCCACAGCACCTGCAGGCGTGAGTTCTGGTTGTCTTGGCAACAGGTTTGTCTTCACCAAAACGTGTGTGCGACCGTTTGTAGCGCACAGCCTCTCCAGCCAGAGACGGCTGGTACATGCATAAATAGATAAAGTAGTTGATAAAACATTCTTGCCGGTACTGTTTGTGTGAAAATGTTGCTTTTTGTCCCACACATGGACGAGTCACGTTCAGCTCATCAGATCTTTAGTTATTGATCCGTTCAGATATCATAAATGTTCGTGCAAGATGTCAGACTTGGGAGGTTAGACAAAGTTGGACGACAGTCAAACGCTGATGGTACGGGAACTACGCAAACAATGAGGAACCGTCAAGACAGAAAGCAAAATGGAATATGGATGAATTGAAGTTGTCGGAATTCATTCACATTTTTCAACATTTTGAAAATTCTGACGAAGCAACAGCTGCAGGAACAAAGCTGGACGACAGTTAAACGATGACTCCGAAAGTCAGCGTAAGTCCAGATTTCTTGTTTCATTTTGGCTTCAATGTCCTTCATTAATGCAGTAAGACTGGGGCTTAAAATAAGTGCAAACCAGAAAGAACTTTTGAACTCTGCAGTGGCGAAGTATGTCTGAAATATTTGTGTTGATTTTGCAGTGACCTAAACATTAAAATATATGATATCTTAAAATATGAGGATGTCATTAGCAGCCAAAAAGTGCCCCAGTGCACCACATGGGTGCATATGTTGGCTGCAGGCAAACTGAGGTAGTTTTAAGGCACCTTGACAATTGCACAGATTTGATTCCCACACTGCCGCGCAGTATGTCATGCCAGTATGTCCCGCTTTATCCCGCTTGACACCATGCTATATAAAATAAAGGCTGTGCCATATCATTTCGTAGACGATGACGCATGTGCTCTCAGAACTTGGCTGATGAAACCATCCTGTCATCGCTTCCAGGATCACAAAGACATTATCTACAGCTGCAGGTTGTCTCATGCTTATCGTATGGTAGAGATGCATTTGGAATCTTGTCTCAAAGGTAATTATAGTAAAACTCGCCTAAACCGTCATCGTTTACATCAGTGTAGCACATGGCCTCGCTTCTCTGTAATTAAATAAATACATTAATGCTTTATCAACAAAAACCTGAGGTTTTGAACTGAGGACAGACTGAAGCATAAATCAGGCTTCAGGATTTTAAGGCATCACTCAGCAGTGGATTTAGAAAAAAGAGTTATTCAGCTAATTCTGTTGGGAAAGTGTAGGGACACGGACCCACAACAGGGGGTGTAAATGAACGGACAATGGAGGAAATCAAATATGAACACTTTACTGTTGTGAATAGCACAACTCCACACAGCAGATTACAGAATAGGTGCAACAATCAATTAACAAAGGTGTCATGTGGGCAGGCTCGTGGATAGAAGACGTCTGTCCTGAGAAGAACCGGAACCACATGATTTCCTCCGCCATCGAACCTGGAAAATACTGGAGCCGCCAAGTTCCGAGTCCCCAGGTGGCCACCGTCTCCGCGTGTCGGATCTGGTACTGCTGGCGAGGAACAGAAACAATCAGATGTGGGTGCGCGAACACCCAGTAACACTTATGGTGGATATTCCACCTCCACCTCCGCAAATATGAACACAGTCTTTTACAGAACCTGAACAGTCACTTGTTTCACTGATCGTGAAGGGTGCGATCCGTCACCCTGCCGTTACCGACCAGCTCAGCCTCCCGCTGACACAAACGACTGAAACCTCCTGTACAAAGATCAGAAACACACAGTGCAGTACGGCACAGATTAAGGCTGAGAATGTTACCTCCGTAGGTAGAAGATATCTCGGCAACGAGGTGGAGTTGACGTCCGGTCTTTATGGAGTGAGATGATGTGGAGTAGATGGGTGACAGCTGTCAAGAGATAATGAGTGACAGCTGTCACCCCCGGCTGTGTCCGTGGCGGCAGCGCCCTCTCGTGCCTGAAGCCCGCACTTTAGGCAGGGCGCCCTCTGGTGGTGGGCCAGCAGTACCTCCTCTTCTGGCGGCCCACACAACAAATTCAGCCAAATGTAATCTTTTCATGCACATAATGTCCGGCGCTTATTTACGGAAGGTGTTTATTTTTTTCAGACAAAGTTTTGACCCAGTCATTAAATGAGACCGGTCCTAATTCAAGGTCAGGCATTTAATCAAGGAAATACGGAAGCCTATTGGTGTTGGAGATTCCCCGTAGATCATTCGGTGTCTCCTGACTGTAACTAATCTGGTACATACATATAACAAATTTTGTCCGTTTTACACATATTACAGATATTGTCCATTTTGTACATATACTCAACAAAAATATAAATGCAACACTTTTGGTTTTGCTCCCATTTTGTATGAGATGAACTCAAAGATCTACATACACAATATCACCATTTCCCTCAAATATTGTTCACAAACCAGTCTAAATCTGTGATAGTGAGCACTTCTCCTTTGTTGAGATAATCCATCCCACCTCACAGGTGTGCCATATCAAGATGCTGTTTAGACACCATGATTAGTGCACAGGTGTGCCTTAGACTGTCCACAACAAAAAGCCACTCTGAAAGGTGCAGTTTTGTTTTATTGGGGGGGATACCAGTCAGTATCTGGTGTGACCACCATTTGCCTCATGCAGTGCAACACATCTCCTTCGCATAGAGTTGATCAGGTTGTCAATTGTGGCCTGTGGAATGTTGGTCCACTCCTCTTCAATGGCTGTGCGAAGTTGCTGGATATTGGCAGGAACTGGTACACGCTGTCGTATACGCCGGTCCAGAGCATCCCAAACATGCTCAATGGGTGACATGTCCGGTGAGTATGCCGGCCATGCAAGAACTGGGACATTTTCAGCTTCCAAGAATTGTGTACAGATCCTTGCAACATGGGGCCGTGCATTATCCTGCTGCAACATGAGGTGATGTTCTTGGATGTTGGCACAACAATGGGCCTCAGGATTTCGTCACGGTATCTTTGTGCATTCAAAATGCCATCAATAAAATGCACCTGTGTTCTTCGTCCATAACAGATGCCTGCCCATATCATAACCCCACCGCCACCATGGGCCACTCAATCCACAACATTGACATCAGAAAACCGCTCACCCACACAACGCCACACAAGCTGTCTGCCATCTGCCCTGGACAGTGTGAACTGGGATTCATCCATGTAGAGAACACCTCTCCAACGTGCCAAACGCCAGCGAATGTGAGCATTTGCCCACTCAAGTCAGTTACGACGACGAACTGGAGTCAGGTCGAGACCCCGATGAGGACGACGAGCATGCAGATGAGCTTCCCTGAGACGGTTTCTGACAGTTTGTGCAGAAATTCTTTGGTTATGCAAACCGATTGTTTCAGCAGCTGTCCGAGTGGCTGGTCTCAGACGATCTTGGAGGTGAACATGCTGGATGTGGAGGTCCTGGGCTGGTGTGGTTACACGTGGACTGCGATTGTGAGGCTGGTTGGATGTACTGCCAAATTCTCTGAAACGCCTTTGGAGATGGCTTATGGTAGAGAAATGAACATTCAATACACGAGCAACAGCTCTGGTTGACATTCCTGCTGTCAGCATGCCAATTGCACGCTCCCTCAAATCTTGCGACATCTGTGGCATTGTGCTGTGTGATAAAACTGCACCTTTCAGAGTGGCCTTTTATTGTGGGCAGTCTAAGGCACAATTGTGCACTAATCATGGTGTCTAATCAGCATCTTGGTATGGCACACCTGTGAGGTGGGATGGATTATCTCAGCAAAGGAGAAGTGCTCACTATCACAGATTTAGACTGGTTTGTGAACAATATTTGAGGGAAATGGTGATATTGTGTATGTGGAAAAAGTTTTAGATCTTTGAGTTCATCTCATACAAAATGGGAGCAAAACCAAAAGTGTTGCATTTATATTTTTGTTGAGTGTATAACAGGTTTTGTCTGAAAAATGTCAAGACTGCTGTCCAGTTAAAAAAAAATGTTTATTTTCTGGTCTCCACAAAGAGCTATATTACTCACAGGACCAGGGCACATCTCAAAAAAGGAAAAGGTGTTGGTCCAGATGGTGAGTCTATGTATTTCTCTGTTTCTGTTTTTTAAGTTTATTTATTTGCCAAGTTGAACATGATATGTGTTTCCAGTAAGGTGCTATGAGCTGACTGGAATTTCAGCTGCAAGTGCTGGTATAAGCACACACATGCGCACACTCACACACATACACACAAATAGCCAACTGTGTGAAATTACTTCCAAAAAACAGTTACTCCACAGGTGGCAAATGTGGATGTGAAAAGCATTATCAAAGACAAATGATGTAGAAAGACTTAGCTGGCTGCATTAGCAATGCAACAGAAATGCAGATGGAACATTCCCCGATATAAATCCATACACACACGAGCCATGGCAGTTGAGCAGCTTAGACACCACACATACAATGCAGATAGTGTAAAACAGTCATTAACCTACCGAACTATGGTAAAGGGACCCCATAGCATGGTTCCAACTGATACAGACTGTAACTTTAAGGCAAAACAAGGATACAACATTGCAACACAATAATAGCATTTACCAATTATGAAATTCAACTGCATTAAATATACATAATTTAGAAGGACCTTGGAACATGTTTCTCAGTATTTTCCCCAAAACTGCTCGAACAAAAGAGATTATTCAAGAGATTACTGCCAAATTTATTGGCTGTGATTATAATAAAGTATATTTTATTCATCAACTCATATTTCATAAATGCTATGACTAAAGAAACCAACTAAAATAATTCGTTATTTGGGATACTTTTATATACTTTTATTTTAATGTAATACATTTATTAAAATATATATATTGTTGTATTTTTGGAATTTCTGGATGGATTTCAGTGGGTTTATCCACACGATTGTGCTACTTAGTAGTAGTAGTAGAAGTAGTACTAGTACTGTACTTAATATTGTAATTTGCTTGTCTGTTTTAACAGGAGGCATCTACAAGTGCTGGCAGATCGGGCTGAAACTGATTATCTATTCTTAGCTGAGCAGTAGGTGATGTCAAAATGTGGATGAGGACAAACTCCTGAACCAGAGTGGAGGACGACCAAAACTGTGTGGGAGTGACAGCCAAAAGACAGACGACTCACATAGTGAGTCAGATGATGAGTAGAAACTCACAGTCATCAAGATAAAGAGAGCATCAACATAAATCTGCAGATTCTCATTAGTTATGGAGAGAGAAAAAATATGTGCACCAGGGGCATAGCCAGAAATATTCTGTTCATAATTACCCAGTAATATCATAAATTAAATTTGTCAGTAGAGGGAACAAGGTAGGCATGCAGTACTCGGCTAATAAAACTGATTCCTCGTCTCCTCGGTTCTGTTCAAAGTTTAAAATTATATACAATATAAATGAATAATTTTACATCATTTTCCACCCTAAAAGGTCTGGGAAATTTACAGTTAAGTGTACTGTATATACAAAAATACAAACTCAGAATTATCTTCATTATATGAAGTACATTTACTTTTTTTTTTTTGGCTTGGGGTCACCCACAGCAATAGTTTGATGTCATTATAGCATTATTTTGTTACCTCATTGACTCCTTTCTGATCACGTTTTTGTACGTGGTCACCACACCAAATCAGTATTCTTTATTTAATACCCTACCTAATGCAGCTCTAGATGTACATGGAGAATGCAGCAGAGGTGGTTTTGAAGCAAGAATCACTTGTGTTGCTGTGCATGTCTCCGTGTTTTCTGCCTTTGAGCTAGAGAGAGGTTTGGAAAGAGGTTTGGGCTCATAAGGCAACTGGACAGAGGTGTAAGATAGAGGTGGGCGATACCAGGAATTTTGGTCTTGATCCGATACCAAGTAATTACAGGCCCAGTATCGCCGATATCGATACCAGTACCAATACTTTTTCATATTTAAGCTTCATAGATCCAAAGGATCCAAAAGACCTAGGATAGATTTTCGGCAAACATTGTACATGACAACAAAATACTTTATTTTCACAATCAACATTTTTGTTTTAAATAATATCACTCAACACAACATACAACAAAATCTCCTGAGGTAGAGGGCTGACAAACTACAACAAAATTAACACACCACAACAAATACTGTAAACAGTTTCAAACTTATTCTGTTTTTCCAAGTCGAACAATACAATAAAATAATACAAACAATAAGGAATTTCTTCCCTTCAGTGCACTTCTCTTGAGTATCGATCTTTTTACATATTAGGATCGATCCACTCACCTCTAGTGTAAGAACCTTGGGTTGTTGATGGCAACCACCCAGGCAGACAACCGATGTATCCCCACTTCTTGAAGGTAGCATCCCCATGTCCTTCTCAGGGTGCTGGGATCCTCAAAACTGACGCATGATCATGCCCAGAGAAATGCTCTAGATGAGAAAAAATGCCTTAACTGACCTTCCCTTACATTGCAAGTGATATGCCAAACTTGAGTAACCATAAATAGTCGTTAATTTCAGACAAAGTCACTGCAGTGGTACCCAGTGATTCTCCAAAGAGGCCTAGTACCAAAGACAGTTATCGCCTTAGGTTACTGTTTAGTACCCAAGTCTTACAACTAGGGATGAGAGAGTACACCACTGTCTTATCTGTATCTGTTCAACCATGTAAGTTATCTGTATCTGTACTTGGAGTGGGCAGGGCCTAAACCAGAAGAGGGTGTGGTTTGACCAGAAATGGGTGGGGCTTACAGCTGTACATTATTTTAAGTCTGAAATTGATATGGATTGATCAGAAGTTGCTATACTTGTGTTAGATAATATCTGTGCTAATTCTTTGTTTTATGTTAGCTATTAAGTATTTGTGTTATTTGTTTGGAAGTTCTGAAAAATATGTTAAGTTTTACTCTATCATTTGTCCAAGTTTCAGATACAGGGAGAGCTCCCCTGTTGTTGAGAGCCAGTAACATGAGAGAGTAACATGAGACTAAACCACACCCATGTTAACACCCACAAGGTATAAAAAGTGTTGTATGACTCATTTTAGGGGCCTTTCACAAGATCGACACTGTCTGTGAGGGTCCCAGGTCTGGTTTCTAATGTGACCTTGAATAAACTCAAAATGAGGAATACAGTGGTTTGGTTTTTGGTAAGGTGCAGACTTTTACATAGAAAGAACCAGGTAGAAATAACACTTGTTTATTTGAAAATTATTTACAGAACAGCCTCCAAATTGAGATGCAAATCAATGTTTTTGATCACAAAAGTAAGAGAACTATTTACAGAACAAGTTTTTTTATGAACTCAGGAGATGAATTCCCTTAAGTGTATGAATGAATATTTACAGAGCAGCCTCAGAATTGACATTCAATGTTTTGATCACAATATTAAATGAACTATTTTACAGAACAAGTTTTTTTATAAACTCAGAACATGAATATTCTTAAGTGTATGAATGAATAACAGAACAGCCTCAGAATTGACATTCATTGTAGGAAATTATGAACTACTAAATATGCGTGAACAAGAGTTGTCATACTCAGCACAACTTTATTATTATTATTATTATTATTATTATTATTATTATTATTACTATATTTTTTTTTACTTTATGATCAAACTGTGATTTTTTTTTTATTTCTTGATTTTTACTATCTAATGTTCTTGGCATTTTGATAAAGGTGTCTGTGCGTGTGTGTCTGTATGCATGTGTGTGTGACTGAGTGAGAGGGAGAGAGAGAGGTTGTTCTAAGACTGTTTCTTTTTTAATGGCCTGTGTGAACTTGGTGATTCATGCAAACATCCAGTGATGGCAAACAGGGAAATAATATGTCAGCCTTGTTCACTGTTTTCTTCTCAAAAGCACCGCGTTCAGTTCAAGCAAAGTGTTGTGTGGGCCGCCAGAAGAGGAGGTACTGCTGGCCCACCACCAGAGGGCGCCCTGCCTGAAGTGCGGGCTTCAGGCACGAGAGGGCGCTGCCGCCACGGACACAGCCGGGGGTGACAGCTGTCACTCATTATCTCTTGACAGCTGTCACCCATCTACACTTCATCATCTCACTCCATAAAGACCGGACGTCATCTCCACCTCGTTGCCGAGATATCATCTACCTGTGAAGGTAATATCCTCAGCCAGAAACTAACTGTGTCCTAGTCTGAATTCATTTTGCAGCTGCTTTCCTGTGGAGTGCCTTATCAGTGAGGTTGGCGTAATCCGCGACGGCTTCGCTTCAAACCCCAACCAGATAAGTGTTTGACAGGAGCTGCACGAGTGTGTATTAGAGGTGGAGGTGACTTTCCACCTTCTGACTGTTTTTGTTACTGGGTGTGCACACACCCACGTCTCATTGTTTGTGCTCCTCGCCAGCAGTACCAGATCCGACAGTCGGGGACGGTGATCACCTGGGAATTCGGGACTTGGCGGCTCCAGTATTCACTGGGTTCGGTGGCGGTGGAAATCGTGTGGTTCCAGCTCTTCTCAGGACAGACGTCTTCTACCCTCAAGCGTGCCCACACGTCACTTTTGTGGATTGACTGCTATCAGATTCTGAGATTGTCTGTATATTCGTTGTGCACATTCACAACATTAAATTGTTACCTTTTGGCTCATCTATTAACCGTTCATTTGTGCCCCCTGTTGTGGGTCCGTGTCACTACACTTTCCCCAACAGGATATCTCGGCCAACGTCATGGATCCCGTGGGGCGTCAACCATCTGTTGGACAGCCAATGGAAGAGCAGGGTGCACAGGCGTCGGCTGGAGGCGTGATTGGTGGGTTGCAGCACATCCTCACCGCCTTTACCGCTCGGATGGACCTGATGACCGAGCAACACATCATCCTTAATCGCAGGATGGAGGCTCTCACCGCACAGGTGGAAGCGCGCGCTCAGGGCGCTGCTGCAGCTCCTCCTCCTGCCAACCCGGTGCCGAATACAGACATTCCACTGGTCATTCAACGACCCCCCCCCCCACCATCCCCTGAAGCATACATAAGCCCCCCAGAGCCGTACGGAGGTTGTGTGGAGACGTGCGCGGACTTTCTTATGCAGTGTTCGCTCGTCTTTGCACAGCGTCCCGTGATGTACGCGTCTGATGCCAGCAAGGTGGCTTACGTGATTAATTTGCTTCGAGATGAGGCACGCGCTTGGGCTACAGCACTTTGGGAACAACGTTCACGGCTCCTTGCCTCTTATACTGGGTTTGTGAGGGAGCTCAGAACTGTTTTTGATCACCCTAACTGCGTCTACCGTGCTGCTGTCATTGAGACAGGGGCACCGGAGCGCAGCCGAATATGCAGTCGACTTCCGCATCACGGCTGCGAGATCTGGCTGGAATATGACTGCGCTCCGCGCCGCCTTCATAAACGGACTGTCGTCGGTCCTGAAGGAGCACCTGGTGGCTAAGGAGGAACCGCGGGATTTGGCTGAGCTTATCAATTTGGTTATACAGTTGGACAATCGGTTAGAAGAATGCCGACGGGAGCGAGGCGAAGGGCATGGTCAGGCACAAGCCGTCCCTCTTCCTCCCGGGTCCGAAAGGGAGCCGTCTTCCCCACGCTCCACAGCCACAGTGCTCCGTGTGGCTACAGCTCCCTCTGCTGACAATGCTAGGGACACGAGCAGGGCCACATTCAGACAAAGGAGGCTGGTCCGTGGGGAGTGCTTTCACTGCGGCTCGAGTGAGCATCAGCAGAGAGACTGCCTCAAACGGTCAAAACACAAACGCCCGCCCTTAGAGACTGGGCTGAGGGGCGGTCAAAACATTCACGTGGGTCATACTCATCTTTCAACACGACTCCCAGTTACAATCCTGAGCAGAGATTTAACCCTTCAAGCCCCAGCACTGGTGGACACGGGGTCAGAAGGGAATCTGCTGGATAGCAGATGGGCAAGGGAGGTAGGGCTCCCTCTAGTGGCGCTTTCTTCACCAGTGAAGGTGCGAGCACTAGATGGAGATTGAGTTTTTTGTAACTCCTACCTCCCGCGTGATTTTGGGCTTCCCATGGATGATTAAACACAATCCCCGGATTGATTGGCCATCTGGGGTTGTGGCTCAGTGGAGCGAAACCTGCCACCGGAATTGTTTAGGATCCTCGGTTCCTCCCGGTGTAAACGCTAAGGAGGAGGTTAAAGTCCCTCCCAATCTGACGGCGGTGCCGGTTGAGTACCACGATCTTGCTGACGTCTTCAGCAAGGATCTGGCGTTCGCCCTTCCCCCGCACCGTCCGTACGATTGTGCCATTGATTTGGTCCTGGGCGTTGAGTTCCCGTCCAGCAGGCTGTACAATCTCTCACGTCCCGAGCGCGAATCAATGGAGACCTACATCCGGAACTCATTAGCTGCCGGGTTGATCCGGAATTCCACCTCCCCAATGGGTGCAGGTTTCTTTTTTGTGGGCAAGAAAGATGGCGGACTCCGTCCATGCATTGATTACAGGGGGCTGAACGACATAACGGTTCGTAATCGATACCCTTTACCCCTGTTGGATTCAGTGTTCACACCCCTGCATGGAGCCCAAATTTTCACCAAACTGGACCTTAGGAATGCGTACCACCTGGTTCGGATCCGGAAGGGAGACGAATGGAAGACGGCATTCAACACCCCATTAGGTCATTTTGAGTACCTGGTCATGCCATTTGGCCTCACTAACGCCCCCGCAACGTTCCAAGCATTGGTAAACGACGTCTTGCGGGACTTCCTGCACCGATTCGTCTTCGTATATCTGGATGACATACTCATCTTTTCCCCGGACCCTGAGACTCATGTCCAGCATGTACGTCAGGTCCTGCAGCGGTTGTTGGAGAACCGGCTGTTTGTGAAGGGTGAGAAGTGTGAGTTTCACCGCACCTCTTTGTCCTTCCTGGGGTTCATCATCTCCTCCAACTCCGTCGCCCCTGATCCGGCCAAGGTTGCGGCGGTGAGAGATTGGCCCCAACCAACAAGCCGTAGGAAGCTGCAACAGTTCCTCGGCTTTGCGAATTTCTACAGGAGGTTCATTAAGGGCTACAGTCAGGTAGTTAGCCCCCTGACAGCCCTGACCTCTCCAAAAGTCCCCTTCACCTGGTCGGATCGGTGCGAAGCCGCGTTCAAGGAGTTGAAACGCCGGTTCTCGTCTGCACCAGTTCTGGTGCAGCCCGACCCTGGCCACCAGTTTGTGATTGAAGTGGACACCTCTGACTCAGGGATAGGAGCCGTGCTATCCCAGAGCGGAGAGACGATAAGGTTCTTCACCCGTGTGCCTACTTTTCTCACAGGTTGACCCCAGCTGAACGGAACTATGACGTCGGCAATCGAGAACTCCTTGCGGTGAAAGAGGCTCTTGAGGAGTGGAGACACCTGTTGGAGGGAGCGTCTGTGCCATTCACGGTTTTCACTGACCATCGGAACCTGGAGTATATCAGGACCGCCAAGCGGCTGAACCCTAGGCAAGCCCGCTGGTCACTGTTCTTCGGGCGTTTTGACTTCCGAATCACCTACCGCCCCGGGACCAAGAACCAGAGATTGGATGCATTGTCCCGGGTGCATGAAGATGAGGTCAAGACTGAGCTGTCGGATCCACCGGAGCCCATCATTCCGGAGTCCACTGTCGTGGCCACCCTCACCTGGGATGTGGAGAAGACCGTCCGGGAGGTCCTGGCACGGAGCCCGGACCCCGGAACTGGGCTGAAGAACAAACTCTACGTCCCATCAGAGGCCAGGGCTGCTGTCTTGGATTTCTGTCACGGTTCTAAGCTCTCCTGTCATCCGGGGGTGTGAAGAACCGTGGCAGTGGTCCGGCAGTGCTTCTGGTGGGCGTCCCTGGAGGCCGACGTCCGGGAATATATCCAGGCCTGCACCACCTGTGCCAGGGGCAAGGCAGACCACCAGAAGGCACAGGGACTTCTTCAGCCACTTCTTGTGCCTCATCGCCCCTGGTCCCACATCGTTCTGGATTTTGTCACGGGCCTCCCGCCGTCCCAGGGCAACACCACCATCCTCACGATAGTGGACCGATTCTCCAAGGCGGCCCACTTCGTGGCCCTCCCGAAGCTCCCCACGGCCCATGTCGTCCGTCTGCATGGGATACCCACCGACATCGTCTCTGATCGTGGTCCCCAGTTTTCCTCACACGTCTGGAGGAGCTTCTGCCGGGAACTGGGGGCCGGGTATCACCCGCAGACCAATGGACAGGCGGAACGGGCCAATCAGGAATTGGAGCAAGCCCTGCGCTGTGTGACGTCCGCACACCCGACGGCCTGGAGTGAACATCTGGCCTGGATCGAGTATGCGCATAACAGCCAGGTGTCCTCTGCCACCGGCCTCTCCCCATTTGAGGTGTGTTTGGGGTATCAGCCCCCATTGTTTCCCATGGTGGAGGGAGAGGTCGGTGTGCCCTCAGTCCAGGCCCACCTGCGGAGGTGCCGTCGGGTGTGGCGCTCCGCCCGTTCTGCCTTGTTGAAGGCCCAGACGAGGGCGAAGACCCATGCAGACTGCCGGCGGTCCCCGGCCCCTGCTTACCGGCCCGGGCAGGAGGTGTGGCTATCCACGAAGGACATCCCCCTCCAGGTGGACTCCCCGAAGCTCAAGGACAGGTACATTGGACCATACAAGATCCTCAAAATCCTCAGTCCTGCTGCAGTGAAGCTCCAACTCCCAGCTTCACTGCGGATCCACCCGGTTTTTCATGTGTCAAGAATCAAACCTCACCACACCTCACCCCTCTGTGCTCCCGGACCAGCGCCGCCTCCTGCCCGGATCATCGACGGGGAGCCGGCTTGGACGGTGCGCCGGCTCCTGGACATCCGTCGGATGGGCCAGGGGTTCCAGTATTTGGTGGACTGGGAGGGGTATGGACCCGAAGAACGCTCCTGGGTGAAGAGGAGCTTCATCCTGGATCCGGCCCTCCTGGCCGATTTCTACCGCCGTCACCCGGATAAGCCGGGTTGAGGGGGGGACCCTGTTGTGTGGGCCACCAGAAGAGGAGGTACTGCTGGCCCACCACCAGAGGGCGCCCTGCCTGAAGTGCGGGCTTCAGGCACGAGAGGGCGCTGCCGCCACGGACACAGCCGGGGGTGACAGCTGTCACTCATTATCTCTTGACAGCTGTCACCCATCTACACTTCATCATCTCACTCCATAAAGACCGGACGTCATCTCCACCTCGTTGCCGAGATATCATCTACCTGTGAAGGTAATATCCTCAGCCAGAAACTAATCTGAATTCATTTTGCAGCTGCTTTCCTGTGGAGTGCCTTATCAGTGAGGTTGGCGTAATCCGCGACGGCTTCGCTTCACACCCCAACCAGATAAGTGTTTGACAGGAGCTGCACGAGTGTGTATTAGAGGTGGAGGTGACTTTCCACCTTCTGACTGTTTTTGTTACTGGGTGTGCACACACCCATGTCTCACTGTTTGTGCTCCTCGCCAGCAGTACCAGATCCGACAGTCGGGGACGGTGATCACCTGGGAATTCGGGACTTGGCGGCTCCAGTATTCACTGGGTTCTGTGGCGGTGAAAATCGTGTGGTTCTGGCTCTTCTCAGGACAGACGTCTTCTATCCTCGAGCCTGCCCACACGTCACTTTTGTGGATTGACTGCTATCAGATTCTGAGATTGTCTGTATATTCGTTGTGCACATTCACAACATTAAATTGTTACCTTTTGGCTCATCTATTAACCGTTCATTTGCGCCCCCTGTTGTGTGTCCGTGTCACTACACTTTCCCCAACACAAAGTTTTCCAACTGACTTTATATCACCAGCCAAACTTAGAGCCAACAAACAGTTAAAAAAAAAACCCGACCGAAGTGGAGGCAGTGAGCGACACAACATGAGCCACTTTCAGCACTGTCTTGTCAAATGCACAGCGTATGTTACAAAACAAGTTCACCAAGTAACTTTAAATACCATACAAACCAATACAGAGGTGAAAAATTCAGGAGCACAGCAATGTGAGCTAGAGTCTAGCCACGCACAGAGAGAGATCAGTTCCTGTCTGTGTGTGTGTGAGAAGCTGCAGAGACGTCTTTGTGTAGGGAGGGGCGGGCGCTGTGTGTGACTGGCCATTCACAGTGTGAAGACAGTCAGTTAGCCAATCAGGATTTTCCTTCAGCACGAACACAGATATTGACGAGTTTCACTCGGATCATGCTCGTGCTCATCAAAAATGCTTTATCCGTATTGGATACTCGTCTGAAACGAGTATCCGGCTCAACCCTACTTGCAACCCTACAGTAAAATGGGAAGCATCAGGGCCTGAAGGTCTTGGACCTTTGTTCCCTTGCAAAGGTATCGGCATTGTCGGAGATCTCCATTCAGTGACATTTTGATTCCATAGGTTCCTCCTAGGTGTCTCTCAATCCTAAAGGCTGAAGTTCTTAAGATGTGAAGATCATTGCTGAAATAAGTGATAAGTATTGTAACATGTTTCACTTTCACAGTAAACAAACAATTATGATAGCCAGTGAAACTCTCGATCTTGGTCTTGATCCAAGACAGTCAAAAAACCAGACACTTGAATTCCTCACTCAACTTCTAGTGGTGCAATGATTTGTGTAACCTCTGCATTGTGTTGAGTTTTCTCCACTTGGGGCACAAATTCATAATCTCCGGGATGGGAGGCATGCACTCTGTCCACGAGGCTAAAACCCATGGGCCCTAACATCTGTCGCAAGAGCATCTTCTGCCGTTGGGGAGTGAGATTTTCTGACTATATATGCACAGCACTCTGGCTTGTGACCATCACACTAGCACTCTTTTCTCTTCTCAGAAAGGTCCTGGGATCATCTCAGCTTCTCAGTTCCTTTCTGTTTGGAGTTTATGTGATTCTGTGTTTATGTGATCTTGTAGTTTATGTGTTTATGGTGGCGTGAATTTATTCTCAGTGTTCCAGTGTTATGACACCATCAAAACATGCATGTTACTGTTATTCTACTTGTAGGTCTGGAATTGCGCCAGGGAGGGCATCCTGCATCAAATTTTTACCAATTCAGTATATGAAGCATCAAAATCAAGAGTTCCACACGGGACCGAGTGACATCTTCTACCATTTTAAACAGTTTTCTTAACTCTTAGAGACCCAATGTCACGCGCCTGCATCATCCATCATATATATTTTAATAGATCATATCGTTACACAGTTTTCCAGATAAATACATGCCTCACATTCTGAGAACTGAGATTGTTCTGAACATTTTGATATGGATCACATTGGCATTATTCTAAAAGAAAGTACCTTAAAAAGGGAATATCTTAAGGTATGGTGAAATCAAGATAAACGCTCTTGCAGCTCTCAGGGTTAATACCTCTATGTGTACTGGGTCAGCACAGTAGATTACTGTGGTCCTTTTTGGGTTGAGTTCAACTTCAACATGTTTTCTCTCCTCCAACAAACTACCTTTGCATTGCACACCTGCCTTCACTTTCTCAGGTCCACATCTTTTGTGTATATTCACTTTTCCCATCTGTTCTTTTCCCTGTTGGACCAAAAAAGATTCAACATCGGTTATTGTGACTCTGAGGATCCTGCCTGTGTCCCATGAGTAAATTCCACTTAAATGTAGACACTGTACATCATGTGATATTGTGAAATCTCTGTATATCTTCCCCCACAACTTACTTGCACATCACACAGTTTAACTGCCAGAAATTGCTAGTTTCTGTGATGCATTCACTTGGCACGGCAAGCATTCTGAAAAATAATTAAATTTACCCTATTCAGTCATACGCACACCCGTCGCTATGGGCAGGCCCTAGGGGGCAGTGCCCGCCCACTGATATGCTTGGGCCCGCCCCAGCCCGCCCACCCAAGCCAGATCACAGTCACAGATCTCAAATAAATAAATAGATAAATAAAATCCTAATTTCATTTTATGTACTTGCTTTGGGTTAAGACATTAAATATATTAAAACCGTGTGAGTTTGTTGGAAAGTTTGTCTACGTATGTAATCACGTCAGTCAGTTACCATGTTTATGAGGGGAAACGAAGCGTGAGTTTTTGCCAGCAGACAGCAGCTAGTTTTTGTGCTTTCCTAAATGTGGATATACGTAACTGGTTTAAAACCCCAACATCGGTAACTTCGGATAAACCAACACATGATGTCGTTGGCAAAGAAAACCCTGGATCCATTTCTACCTCCGTGGATCCTGTACTGACACAGGGTGGACGAAAGAGAGGACAGCGCTGGCACTCTACTCAAAGTAGGTCCAAATTTTTATTGTAGTACCCCCCCAATTGGTAGCTACCCCTCTGTTGGTTGCTTTGAAATGCACCCGCCGTGGTGTTTTTTTGTTTGTTTAGTTCGAGATGCTGCATGTGATCTAATACATTATTTGTACTTGTTTGTGTGTGTGCGTGCGAACATGTGCGCATGTGTTTGTTTGTGTGTGTGAGAGAGAGAGAGAGAGAGAGAGATCAGCAGTTGCAAAAGCTTTGTTTTCACCTGCTTCCACATGTATCGGCTGTGTCCATAATGTATTGCAGTACTCCATCTAGTGTTCAACACAGAAAATTGCAATTGCAGAAAATTCATTGAAGCGACCATAGCAGCCAGGAGAGGCTGTTTTTCACCTGGTTTTGTGGAATATGCACTAACACTATAGTGACTAAGGTTACAAAAGATCGAGGAGGTTTTCCTTGTTGTTGCCAACATGCAGTGCAAGTAGCCACTATGCCAATATATAGACCTGGGTTTGAATCCTGCTTCTGCTACTTGTTTGTGTCTACGATTCCACTCACCTATAAATAGGTACCAAACTTGCCTGGGTAGTAACTTGTGACAGACTGGCAACCTAGCCAAGGGGAGTTTTGGACTCTCATTCATTTCATACCATTGAATATAGAGATAATCACTGGCCCAATGGGCATTAGGACCTAAAAGGATTTCCTTTCTTGCCAATATTTTTGCCCTTTGGGGTGGGTAAGGTTAGATTTTAGCCCTGTGAAGCTCCTTGAGGCAACCTATGGTGTGATTCAGCACTATATCAATGAACTGAATTTAACAAAAAAAAAGAGAAGGCAACAAGTTTTACTTCTGCAAAAATAGTGAATATTCACAATGTGTTTGTTTTATAAAAATCACTACACTTTGAATATCCACAGTCAAGTAATTGAAACTAATGCACTAGCTTGTTAGCTTTCAGGGTTTCATAAGTTTTTCAAAGCTAGTTTCCTTGCTCACAGTGCATACAGTTTCTCCAAAGGTTCACAGGAAATCTTCAACTTTTTTTCCAGTGTACTTGAGGAAAATTTCACACAGAAAAAACTAAGCAAAACAAATCAAGACAAAAACCAAAGGAGGCAACTTTGCACTATGTCAGACACCATGGATGCGTCCATAGAAATAAATGGGTAAATTTTTTACCTTGACAGGGTCACTCCAGAAATCATCGACATATGTATGATTTGTTTGGTGCAAATCAAAAATCAGAACTTTTATTTTTGCTGTAATGACATTCCACAACAAAGATTGCACTTTGGCAAATGTGACATCACCTGGGCAGTTCAGGAACCCACCAACATATATGTGACAGGTTTGAACAAAAATCAAAATTTTGATCTTTGATCTCAATGATCTTGATTTTTGCCTAAACATATTCCTTAAAAGGCAATGCCTTCATCCACACATGAAATTTTGTGGAAATCTGTCAAAGGACCTGGGAGGAGTAGGGGAACAAAGAGAAGGTAGGTGTGTGGACTGTACCAGGTGTACCTCATGTCAACATCATTGTTCTACAAGATGATGTTTCTGTTGTGTGGGCTGCCAGAAGAGGAGGTACTGCTGGCCCACCACCAGAAGGCGCCCTGCCTGAAGTGCGGGCTTCAGGCACGAGAGGGCGCTGCCGCCTCAGGAACAAGCCGTGGTGACAGCTGTCACCCATCATCCGTGACAACTGTCACTAATCAACACATCTGGTATAAAAGCAGGAAGACACCTCCACCAAACTGCCGAGATATCATCTTCATCTGGAGGTAATACTCTCAGCCCCTTTTGTGAGATCTATAAATCTATTATTGTGAGTGTTTGCAGGAGAACCGGTCGTTTTTGCGGAGGCTGTGCAAGACGGCGCTCCTTTTCATCTGAGACCGCTGCAACGCGCTGAGTGAGAGGTGGAGATGGCATTCCCACCATTGTTACTGGGTGTTCACACACCCACCCTTTGACTGTCTTTTGCTTTCTGCCAGCAGTACCAGATCCGACACTCCGGGAAAGTGGCCACCTGGGGACTCCGGAACTTGGCGGCTGCAGTATTCCTCGGGTTCAGGTGGCGGTGGAAATCGTGTGGTTCCGGTTCGTTTCCAGACGGGCGTCTCCTATCGTCGAGCCTGCCCACACGACACCTTTATTAATTGACTGTTGCACATTCTGATTCTGCTGTGTTTGGTTGTGACATTCACACCAGTAAAGTGTTATAATTTGACTCCTTCCATTGTCCGTTCATTTACGCCCCCTGTTGTGGGTCCGTGTCACTACACTTTCCCAACAGTTTCCACGTCTTGGCACAAAAAATCCATAACACTTGGGGTTCTGAAAATATCAACTGTATTATTCTAATTAATTAGCCTTTATAAGCATTTTGAGGGGAAAAAGTCTCACTGGATGAACTGTACTTACACTACCAGATGTATGTTACATGCAATAATACAAGGGTTGAAGAAATAATGAGAATTTCAATGGTGTACTGAACTAGCTGACTGAAATTGTATCTTTTTTTTTTCTTCTCATAGACATCTGCACTCATTAGAGTGCTCTGTCTAGCTCAGGTATAGTATCTGCCTAAGTAATAATTCAGTAACTACATTTTACAGGATACATATCTTGGTGTTGGAAAATTCTTGGAAATTCTGCGAATGGTTATAATATGCAGTGCTTTAAAATGTGTTTGAATTTGTATTTCTATTGAATCACAGTGGTATGAATTTTACTGTATAATAAGATGTAATGTACATTAAATTTTCTTCACCTGCTGCTGCCGCTTAAGCTGAAGATGTCGGCGTGACTACTGCAGACGGAAGATACAAGAAAATGAAATTTTAACATGATCTTGTCTTCAAATATTTCCCAAAGCGACTCAGTGTTCCTTTAATGCCGCGCTGCACAGCTGTTTACCTTCCACCACTTCATTATGTGGCACGGCGGTGAGCACACGCGCGCACAAAGAAGTGATGGCTTTCACCGTGTCAATGACTTCACCCGGCTCTCAGCAAACACAGCAAAAAAAAAAGAACTCACACAAACATGCAGACGCACACAAACAGTGCAAATGAGTTAACCTTTAAAAGGCTAATCCAGTCCTGCTAGCTATTAGACCTTTAAACACTGTTATTTGAGAAGCATGCATGCTAACACACGCGCACATAAGGAAGTGATCCAAAGCAAGAATATCACACTTTCTTTGTCGACACACTTAGGTAAACACACACATTACAGTGTAATGAAAAAGGCCTTTTAGCAAAGATATGCTAATTAAGTGTAAAATGGACTGCACAGTCATGCCCTATTCAGTGGGTGTATTTGTTTGTGTTCAAAGTGCATCAGATAGTTTAAGACAATGTAGAGGAAAACCTAGCGAAGCCCCAGACAACACTGCTGGCATGAGAACATTCAATCTCCAAGCTCAGAGTGCATCCATAGCCAACATGTTGAAACCTAGAATCACAGTTTTTGTGTGTGTTCATCAACACTCACTTTTATTCTCGAGGTTCGTCATATGGTAACCTTCTTTGTAGTTCTTAAAAAGTGCCTTGTAAAAACTACCTTCATGGCCAAGGTAAATCCAACAAAAACATTATTTTCAAAACAAGCAAATATGTGATAAATGTGCCAAAGAATTGCTTCATAGTGGGTTGTCAAAATCAGCAAAAGAAAATGTTACTTCTTGAACTGCCAAAATGCCATTTGGAGTCAAAAGGATGGCTAACTGGGTAAGCAGCTAGCCACAAGGAAAATAATACAGGTCACACTAGAGTTATCAAAAAAAATCTGGAAAAAAAAATCTATACTCAGATACTAATGAACACTAAAAATTACTTTCAGATTAGATACACATTTTCAACAGCACCTATATCAACACTGCCGTCTTTGCTTCCCCTGTTAATAATAAAATTGGAAGCTGGCCAAAGAAAAAAAAAAATCACAGAGCTGTGTTAGATATGACAAGATTACAGTATATCTCATTTAAATGATGTTTGGTGTCAAAGATGCGACTTCCAGGTCAAAAGACGCCCTTAACAAAAGGAAGTTTATTCAAGTGTACTATACTTATTTTTTATTAAAACTGAGGAAGTATACTTGAAGGTGACTTTTTATAAACTGTATTTTATAGACTTAAGAATAGTATAGTGAAGTATACTTGGCTCATACTGAAAAGTATTCACCCTATTGACGTATCCCATAATCCCTTGCGCGTCAGAGAGACGCTGCAGTCAAACAACATATAGAGAATCCACATGATGATAATTGTAAATGAATATTATACTACAAAAATGTCATTTTTTTATGCTTTCTGTTACGTTAATAAGAAACTGCATGCATGATACCCTGAAAACTTGCTAAAACAATTATAACAAATAATCCGTGTGCTACGTTTAATCTGTGTGGAATTTAATAAACGCAAACCGAATTTTAGACATATTATATATCTTAGTCTGGAACAAAGAGGACAAACAGTGTTGTAAAGAACAATAATCAAGGTGTCAAAGAGCAAACTTCACTTTCCCCCAGAATGACATGATCAGGAAGTGAGCGTAGCTCACAGCAACTCCCATTGAAAATAACGGAGAGACAGCCTGTGATTCTTGCATGTTTACATAAAACTATATATAAACCCAGAGAATATATTCATGAGGGTTTTAGGCACCTATAAAAATAGCTTTATGTTGCGATGTTAATGGTGTTGTCCGTGTGCAGCAGTTAAACTGCAGCCTGATCAGAGCGTCTCAATGCAGTTCTCAGTGTTCCTGAGATCTCGCAGCGCAGCAACCTCTCCGAGGTTTTGCGGGATTTGAAACGTCAATAGGGTGAATAAACAAAAGTCTAAGTCTAAGTACATTAATACTAAGACTTACACTTGTACTTTAATACTGAAACTTATACTTTAGTATACTTTTTACGTCTTTCTGCCACAAAGTACTAACATTTATTATGCACTTGGAGCAAGATATACTAAGTCAAGCCATTGACTCAAGTAACTGAAAAGAAGTCATAAAAGTACAGATTTTGTTTTCTATGTAGTTATTTTTGGTTCCAAAGGTTCACACTTTTCTTTTACCTTTTTTGACAAGGAAAGACTTTAGTTCTCAGTTGAAGATGCTATGTTTACATTTTTATAAATAAGGACTTGATCTTGGAGAGACATTATGTTTACATTTTACATGCACTTTTTCCTTTAATTTTCTCCACAAAGGAAGGACTTGATTTCATAGGTCTTTGTTTTTGAAATGTTTGAAAATATATCAAACTTGTTTTCAACATTCTGTCTTGTGATTTTTTAAATGCATTACACTTTTGTGTACATACAGTATGAATAAACTTTAAGAATACCTTAAGGAGTATATTTTCAGTATATAAATAGTACGCTACAAGTAATATGCCAAGCAAAATTAAAGTATAAAAAGTAAAATAGTGAAATAACCAATGTGTATAACAGTATACGATAATAAACTAAAAATAGGGACTCAAAGTATACAACTAGTACAATGGCAGTATATTGGTAAGTGTACTTGTGGTATACTTTAAGCATAGGAGAGGGATATATCAAGTACATTGATAGTATATAGATGAGTGTACTTGTATACTTTAAAGTGTACTTTTGCAAACTTAAAATGAACTTTAAAATATACTTTTATAAACTTGAAATGTTCCAGTTTAGTCCGAAAAAGTATTAAATTAAATTTGTGTACTTTTTAGTATACTAACAGTACACGGTCTGTAGTATACTTACTATACTTAATAAAATGAACTTTAAGTATACTACTTTTTGCTAAGGGCGATGAAGAATCAGTGTTTCATAGCAGGTCGCTAAGCCAGCCGCCATGCAACATTACTGTTTGTAATAAAAATGAAAGCTAGCCAAATAAAAATAGCTACAAAGCTGGATGAGATATGATGAGTTTGCACTGTATCTCACTTAAACGTCATTTGCTGTCAAAGCTGTAACTTCCAGGTCCACTAATAGTTTCATGCTAATGCTGCATCCATGACAACTCAGAAATCCCAACTTGGAAACTTCCAAAAGTTGTATTCAGTTGATATCCTCAGAAAACAATAGAGATGCACACAGTAACAATTTACAGCAATATAGTTTTTACAAGAACCACATAAAAAACTTGATATGAGGGGGATTTTTTGTTTTGGTTTCTTTGTTTTTTTTTTTTGTTTTTGTTTTTTTTGCACTACCTCAGACAACCAGAAAATATTGCCTTTTTGGTGGAGGGGAGCATTTAATGCTACCTATCTACTACTATAACCAACAGGTTCATCGTTGTGTTCCACACAGGGTTGCCAACTCAATGAAAACTAAGTAAGCGACACCCGATTGCCTTCACCCTTCCCGTCATGGTGAATTTTTCTTTATTTATTTATTTTTTTAGCCTTTTTTGTGTCTGTAAAAATTTTTTAACTATTTGAGGCATACATTTCTTTATATATTGGGGACTATTCCTTTTTTCAAGGGACGGTCAAGATTCTTGAAATGGAGTGCCATTGCCACCTGGTGGACATTTACCATTAATGCGGGTACAACAGAATTTTGCCAAGAGCTCTAGCATAAAATATTCTATAAAATATTTGTCATATAAATCCCTTAGTTATTTTATGGTATTTTTGTTTTGCACTGTCATTCATTTATTTTTTAATACCCGCTTGCTTCAATCAAGGGTCACGGGATGGGGGGCTGGAACCAATCAGTGTGAGTCAGTCTGATACAGGGGCACACATAGACAGACAAACTCATTCACACACACACACACACACACACAAGTGGGAGGAAACCAACCAGAGTACCAGGAAGGAACCCATGTGAACACGGGGAGAGCATACAAACTCCACGCAGACTGGACCAGATGGGAAGCAATCCCATGACCTTCTTGTTGTGAGGCAACAGTGCTAACCATTAATTCACCATGCCGGCCTTGCAATTCATCCCAGTCCACCCTGATAGAATGGGGTACTGACCTTGGCTTGACGTAATCTGTGATGGTCTGGTGTCCCACCAGGATCAGTTCCATACTCTCCTACACTTCATGCTACAGTATCCAGGAATGATCATGGTCACCAATGGGTCTCTAGCTTCTTCTTCTTAAGGGAATGGATATTACAGTTGTTTTCCTTCAGAAAGCATCAGCTCAGTGTCTCTGGAGTATTTTTATGTAAAAACTTCAATACATGTTTCAAACACACATGGTGACCTACATTATCTCACTGAAAACACACATAAGTTGAATTACGTTAAATATTTTTAGACTAATTCCGCTGTTCCCGTGAGGCCTAATACACTTCTGTAAAAACATTCATCATCCGGCAGAAGGCTTTTCATTGGCGTCACACTGAGAATTCTATGTGCACTGTCGCCTTAGTGGTTTTAAAATGAGAGCAAATGGGCACTGCAGAAGTTGTGGATGGAGCCCGTTTGGCTCCAAATGTGGTGGATAGTTTTCAAATTGTCCAGCTGTCACACTGTCAACAAATGCAACTGTCAGTTTACTACATTTTAATGTTTTTCATAATGTAGCACATTAAGATGTCATTTTATGTGCAATTGTTTCTGGGTTTTCTCAAGTGGTTGCTCGTGTGCATGTGCCTATAGAAGGTTAGAGACATGCATGGGCTTGCTGCAATGGCTTATTTTATCCATATTTCATTAAGCTAATACATGTCATTGAGTGTACTAATAATGAACAAAAAAATCCTAGACTTTGGAAGAGCTGAGGCATGCACCCTGTAAAATGCAATGAGGGAATCCATTAACCCTCCAGGTCAACACAATAGCCATGCGGCAACCTCTGGTGCTGAAAAATGAAGCCAATCCAGAGGTGCCAAAATTTGCAGTTCAATGAATGGCCACTTGGAGCCTTATTCCAAAAGTGAATCATTCCTGAAAAAACACATTAAAAATTTCCAATTTTATGGAAGAAATAAACATAATTACTGCGGGGTAGAAAAAAAAGTTTTGCTCCTTGTAACCGGTGTCACCGTTCACGACAACTATATGGGGCAAGTTTTTACACACACACACACACACGAAGAATGACACATAATTTAAACCACATGGCTTTGTTTTATGACTTGTGAATAGATTTTTAAAATAATCAATTTTCTAGGTCATTCTAAACTATATAACAACATTGAAAATAAATAACTTTTTTGTGACCTTTGATGGCCCACATACAGTACCGTCCCATACTTTGTGAAACACTGATGTATTCATTTACTGCATTTTAAAGCCACATGCCTTGTCTTTTCCAAAGCCAGTAGTAATAACACCAACAATATTTACTCTAAATATTCAGACAATGTTGAAAATAATGAATAACTAGACTATGTATTTCAGGATTTGGGGGAAAAAAGCATATGGTTTCAATTTCACTTGGAGCTTGACTGAGGTACCTTTTTGATACTAATGAATTTCCTTTTCAGCAATTTGTTGAAAAAGAGAAATTCTATAATGCACAATGCAAATCTGAGTTGAGCAATCAGAGGTTTATTTTCTAACAAAATTTTTGTTTTTTGTTTTTTTAAGTGATTCATCAGAAAGCTAAAAGGAAATTAACATTTAAAAGACGTGTTGCATGTTTTTTAAAATTGCCTTTCAACAACACAACATCAAAGTACTTGTGACTGTAAGTGTATCACATGCAGTCATGATGTGAGTCAGCAGGTGTGCTCCGTGAGTCAGCAGGTGTATTTCCGGAAAAAGTTTCACTCCGCATTTTTTTTCAGTGATGCTCGCCACCTAGTTCAGTGCTCTGTCAGGACCTATTTGAAAGCATGGACCTGGACATTATTCCCCAGCTGGCAATTGCATTTGATCTGTGCCTGATGACTTATTTGATGGTGTGAACTTTACATATTTAATCTTGGATATCTTTCTACAAATGGGTGAGTGCCCTGTTCTTTGTTTTGTTTGTTTATTTTTTTGTAATTGGTGTCCTCAGTGGAGCTGGTAGGCTTTATTAGTTTTATTTCACTTTGAGAGAGTTTGTCGGATTTTGGATCTTGACATGTGTAGAGTCTGTTCACTGTACCGCAGCAACTTCCTGTTTTAACTTCATTATAGCTCCCATCGTGAATTTGCACATGGAACTCTCCACTCTTTTTCAGGCTGTCTGATCACACAGCTGTATTTCTTAGATTTTTCACAGTTACATTGATGACAACAATTACAAGCGTGCACAAAGCTGAGGCTCTCACAGAGACTGTTTTTAACAGGCTACGTTCATGATGGGTGTGCATGCACACTAAATCTCCTTACAGTGGAGAGCAGCTGCTGCTTTTACTATAACTGCATCAAAATGAACAGTTATCACTTAAAAAGTAGTCATCATAATATGACATCACACTTATGTAAACTTTGCAGTTAATCTGTGGCTCATTTCTTAATGTTAGCAGCTTTATTTCATTCAAGTGTGAACTGGGATGTTTCCTCAAAGGTACGTAAATGCTTGGAAAACAAATACTCTCGAGTACTTTCTTTTCAACACTCTCCGTAGCTGTTTGTTGCAAATGCCGTATACTTTGAGATTGGTCACGGAAATGTACACAATAATCCCGGTGTATCATCAGATCGTCACTAACAGCCTGAATCTAAGTTGTTATGATTCTGGTGTGACATGTCCTTTAAGATCTGCACATTTGGGATCAGTGATTATTTTTACTTCCAAAATGTGGCGTGGCAGGAACACTTAGGAATCCACTGTCAACATTTGTTCTATCTTATAACATCTTAGTGAAACTACTTTTTAATGATATTTGCTATATTTATTCTTGATGCTGAGCCGCCCATCTGGAGAGTCAAATTCAATCTGAGCGCCTTTACTGTTGGCGACCACGGGTAATTTATGATGCAGCTATTACTAACGATCAATAGCACTTAAACTGCTCCATTGATATTGAAACCTGCACTGATTTACAAGCAGGCACACCTTTGGTCAAACACGCGCGCATGCATGTGCACACGCACGCACGCACATCGCCCTGTGTATTTTAATTCATGTCTTCTCACTGTTCCATTGTTGTCCTTGTTCATTCTTCATTTCCTGTGATTTTTCCTTTCGAGCACACACACACACACACACACACACACGGTGATAATGACAATAATAATGTCTTGCTTTTCACCAGCTTAAATTCTCTTTTTTTTTTCTTATTTTCAAGGCCACCAGTGCAGCTTGTATTCACACACACACACAGCCACACACTGTTTGACTCTCTCATGCACATGTGCACGTTTGATTGTCTAACACACAACCCAAACATTTGTGCGCGTATACTGGGTTTCATCACTTTGGTCCTCACTGGTGCTGTTAAACCTGACTCCGTGCACATACATGAGCTGCACTACATACACACAGAGAACTCTGCAGGTAGTGTTTGTGTGTGTCTGTATATGTATGTGTGTGTGTGTCTGTTACAGTAGGACTTGGGGATTGTTGATGCTGCCAAAAATGTGACACCGGCTCTGCAGAAAACAACCAGCAGACGGGCGGATGGTTAGACCGCTGGAGGTGGATCTAAATCACGCAAATGAAAAACAAGTAAGGTTTTGAGCCCTGAGACATAATTGGTGGCCACCCTGTGGCTGTGTTGATTACTTATTTATTATACAAGACTGTCCGTGTCAATATACTTTGAATTTTATGCTGCAGCCCCGGAGTCACTCTGAATTAATTTGAAACCGTTCGTGAAACAGTAAAATGATTTGCCTATATTAACATATGATAATCAAGGAATTCTAATCTGATGGGGCTGGGGGATGGGGGGGCATACTGCCAGAATTTACAGGCAGTAAAAGACAGACACCATCTGACTTCAAGGGCACAACATATTCTAGACGAGACAGCCCGTTGGGCTACGTGCAACCCAGCAGCGGCATAGTCCAGTACAGGCATTCAAATGAACAGCCGGAATGAGTGGAATAGAGGCAAAATAAAGAAGCTAGAATAACTTAAATTAAATAATTTGGCTAACTAACAACACCAAAACCTTTAAATTAAATTGGTTAATTAACAGTGTAGGGGACAAAGCAAATTAAGTGTACAAAACCACTTAATTAATCCTTTGCTAAACTTGAGTTAGTCTGACTATAAGCATCATGCGTGAGCTCAGTAGTGGCTGAGTTAGAATGTCTTTAAAAAAAAAACATGCAAAGGGGAGTGTTTTTTTGTTTTTGTTTTTTTTTTTAGCTGAGCAAATCATTCGTTTCAGACTGTGGAATACTCCAAAGAATATTTCACTTCTGTGGGCTGATCCTCATGATGTGTAAACTGAAATCAAGTTGAAACTATGACTAAAATGCCAGCATGGCTGCAGCTTTGAACACTGTTACAAACAGCCCCGGTCTCCCCTAACCATTATAACTGGTCCGCTGTACCAATAAAGATCACAGCTTTGACCCCCTAAAACAAAGAAACATCACTCATTTGTTTTATCTTAAATTTTCAGCCTTATTTCCACACCAGGAGCAACATTCGGGAGTAAATCCGAAGGCGAATCCGCAGCTGAAAACCACTGAGGATGTAACGGCCAGGAGGAGCAGCAATCGTAAAGTCCCAAAGTTCGTCAACATACTCCAGCAAAACACAAGGAGACAAAAATAAATATAGCCCAAACGTCCGTGTTTTTTTTTTTTTTTTTTTCCACCAAAAACAGCAGCACTTTGATAAATCTGGGGGCGACCCAAGCCATTAAATTTGGCGATGCTGATTGGCCAAATATTTATTATTTGTCCTTAGCGACATACACAATTGGTCATTTCGCTGCACTTCAAAGGGCTCTTGGAGTGATCGCCCAAGAAGTGAAATGATACATTCTGTGCTTCTGTCGGTGGAAATGCACTGTTGATTGAGAGTCAATTGGTGGAAATGTTGTTTTAATAATTCAGATTATATGTAGGCACATACTATTAAGTAAAACTGACATTGATAATACTTTTTAAATATATTTTATCATTTTCCCCTCCACATCTGGAAGGGCAGCACCCGAGTGCCCCTATAGGCCAGCCACCACTGGCGCAACCATTGCCTGGTTTGGTTCAGTCCAGATGACAGGATCCTTTGAATGGAATATTGATTTCATGTGACATCACACTATCCCAGTTCATCTTAAACATTCCCAAAATGCTCGAGCGCCCCTCTTGCAGAGGGGACGCAGCACATCCACCTCATATTTAATGTATAGATCATAAGTAGTTTGCACCCAGCATAGTCATATGCTTCATGGTATGCACAAAGGAGTTCATTCTGAAGTTAAAGCATAGCTACATCTTGTTTATGCCGCTCCACAGGAATGAATTAGCAAAATGCTGCAGGAGCTTCCTCAGGACCTCCCACCCTCTGCATTTGTAATCTATAAATTGTCAGTTTGCCAATAACATTTCACCTTATTTCATGCCTGGAGCTGTAAGAAACTCCACACAATGCAAACAAAAATCCACAGACAGATTTAAGTCATACACTATATGTGACAGAAATCTAAAATGAGCTGTTTCTTGCCTAAATGTTGCGGACAGATTTTGTGCAACCATGTGACTTTTAATTCCATGTTGGTGGAGAAAAGGGACCCTGGATTCACTCACTCAGTGACGAAGTAGACTCATCACTGTCAGAATGAAAACATTTGCACCAAACTAGGGACAAACCGATAATCGGCTGGGCTGATAATCTGCAATGGCCAATAATCCCTCTGGGTGCTCCACAGGGATAGACCGATAATCAGTTGGGCCAATAATTGGCATTGGCTGATTACCCCTATGGGTGCTCTGCAGGGATAGACCGATAATCGGTTGGGCCAATAATTGGCATTGGCTGATTACCCCTATGGGTGCCGTTACGGATAGACCGATAATTGGCTGGGTCGATAATCTGCATCGGCTGATAATTCCTATGGGTGCTCTGTAGAGATAGACTGATAATAGGCATCAGCCGATTATGTAGATGGGTGCTCTGCAGCGATAGACTGATAATCGGCTAGGCCAATAATCTGTATCAGCCAATAATCCCTCTGGGTGCTCTGTAGGGATAGACCAATAATCAGTTGGGCCAATAATCGGCATCGGCCTATTATCCCCATGGGTGCTCTGTAGGGATAGACCAATAATCAGATGGGCCAATAATCTGCATCGGCCGATAATCCCTCTGGGTGCTCTGTAGGGATAGACCGATAATCAGATGGGCCAAAAATCTGCATTGGCTGATAATCCCTATGGGTGCTGTAAGGAAAGACTAATAATTGGTTGGGCCAATAATCGGCATCGGCCAATTATCCCTATGGGTGCTCTGTACGGATAAACCGATAATCGGCATTGGCCAATTATCCATATGGGTGTTCTGCAGGGATAGACCGATAATCTGCTGGGCCAATAATCTGCATTGGCCAGTTATCCCTATGGGTGCTCTGTAGGGGTAGACCAATAATTGGCCGATGTCGATAATTGTCCTGGGCGATAATCGGCCAAGCCCATTATTAGTCTATCCCTACCAAACTGTACCTCTCTAAATGCATTGAACATATATGGTGATGCAAGGAATAATATGTGACAAAATGTTTCCTAGCTGGGTTGCACAATTGAATACACTGTACATGGACAACTTAATAAACCCTGTTAGTAAATGATATAATAATTGATCAACATATTGATTTATTCTGCCTTACAGAAACCTGGTTACAGCAGGATGAATATGTTAGTTTAAATGAGTCAACACCCCCGAGTCACACTAACTGCCAGAACACTCATAGCACGGGCCGAGGCGGAGGATTAGCAGCAATCTTCCACTCCAGCTTATTAATTAATCAAAAACCCAGACAGAGCTTTAATTCATTTGAAAGCTTGACTCTTAGTCTTGTCCATCCAAATTGGAAGTCCCAAAAACCAGTTTTATTTGTTGTTATCTATCGTCCACCTGGTCGTTACTGTGAGTTTCTCTGTGAATTTTCAGACCTTTTGTCTGACTTAGTGCTTAGCTCAGATAAGATAATTATAGTGGGCTATTTTAACATCCACACAGATGCTGAGAATGACAGCCTCAACACTGCATTTAATCTATTGTTAGACTCGATTGGCTTTGCTCAAAATGTAAATAAGTCCACCCACCACTTTAATCATACCTTAGATCTTGTTCTGACTTATGGTATGGAAATTGAAGACTTAAGACTATTCCCTGAAAACCCCCTTCTGTCTGATCATTTCTTAATAACATTTACATTTACTCTGATGGACTACCCAGCAGTGGGGAATAAGTTTCATTACAGTAGAAGTCTTTCAGAAAGCGCTGTAACTAGGTTTAAGGATATGATTCTTTCTTTATGTTCTCCAATGCCATATACCAACACAGGGCAGAGTAGCTACCTAAACTCTGTGAGTGAGATAGATTATCTCGTCAATAGTTTTATATCCTCATTGAGGACAACTTTGGATGCTGTAGCTCCTCTGAAAAAGAGAGCTTTAAATCAGAAGTGTATTAGGCTTAAAACTTTCCTTTTTGCTAAAGCTTATAGTTAGGGCTGGATCAGGTGACCCTGAACCATCCCTTAGTTATGCTGCTATAGACTTAGACTGCTGGGGGGTTCCCATGATGCACTGAGTGTTTCTTTCTCTTTTTGCTCTGTATGCACCACTCTGCATTTAATCATTAGTGATCGATCTCTGCTCCCCTCCACAGCATGTCTTTTTCCTGGTTCTCTCCCTCAGCCCCAACCAGTCCCAGCAGAAGACTGCCCCTCCCTGAGCCTGGTTCTGCTGGAGGTTTCTTCCTGTTAAAAGGGAGTTTTTCCTTCCCACTGTCGCCAAGTGCTTGCTCACAGGGGGTCGTTTTGACCGTTGGGGTTTTTCTGTAATTATTGTATGGCCTTGCCTTACAATATAAAGCGCCTTGGGGCAACTGTTTGTTGTGATTTGGCGCAATATAAATAAAATTGATTTGATCTGATTTTAATAAACAGCCTTGTCACCATGACTGAACACGCAAATCAAAATCAAAAATTTGTATGAGCCAAAACTAGCCTCCAGACCTCCTATTTGAATCCGGACGTGCATATTAATATTTAGAAATAAAGATCCAGTCCAAAAGTAAGCTAAGAATTGTTAAATATGGAGTGAAATGGCCCAAGGCTAAATGTACCCAATATAAACTGCATTGCACCAGAACAGAAACAGCTGTAGATGTGTAGCGTGCTTCTTGAAAACTAGCCGTATTCTGGCATTGATTCTAATTATAACTTTCGTGAATCATCAACTTCAGCATTGACTGGAGAGAAAAAAACAAATGATCACATATGAAGAAGTCTAATTTATCTAAGAAACAGTGCTGTGAATACCAAACACTTTCTATGTGCACATCGGAACACACAGTGGAAACATGCACACTTGAGTGACATGTAACGTGAGAAAGCTGCCTCCTTCCCAGATGGATCAAAAATATAAGATGCAACGCAAACAAAAATAAGATGAAAATAATTTATCATTTGGAAAATGTTCAGTCAAATCAAGTCAGGGAGCTTGTGTTCCTGTTGCATGTCACCATATGCACCACTCTACTGAACCGCCTTGGGTCCTGTATGTCAAACACCCTGGCAAATACCTGGTCCATCTCCACCTCTCAAAAGTAACACTCCATCTGCCCCAGCAAGGTGAAACCTTGGCATCCCCTTGGTCTTCTCCAGCCATGAGGGGCCCTTGACATCTGTATTTTGGATCATGCCTGAAATGGCCAAAATTTCAACAAATAAATTATACTTTTTATCTGAATAATCACTTGTTTGACACCAAGTCATTCCAGTGGTACTCAAAGATGTTCCAAACAGACTAAGTATCAAAGACATTTAAGTCTCAAAATCATGCAATAAGACAGGACACACCAGGACCCTAAGACCTGAACCTTTGTTTTTCTCTGCAAAGCCATCAGCATCACCAAACCCATCTGTTAAGCAAACTCTTCACTCCATAAGAAATGTTTTGGAAATATTCTAAAAATGTTGAAAGCTTCTCTGATGGAAATCTACTAAATAAAATACCCTTCTTTTGTTCATGCTGATTAGTGAAACCATAAACTGAATATGAAACCACAGTCTATCCAACCAGAAGATCCCAAATGAGACAATACTGAAAAATAGTCATAGCAACAAGGGTGACCCTTTCCTCTCTACCAGTATGGTGATCACGTGTGTGCATGACATCACCTGTATGCAAGGATGGATTGGCCATTGGGATTACTGGGATTTTCCCGGTTGGGCGGATCATTAATGGGCTGATGGCTGCCCAGTTTTGTTTTGTTTTGTTTATTGTTTTTTTTTTATTATTATTATTTTGATGCACCTTTTCATGGGAACTCTCCTGGCCCATGGAGAGAGACATGCACCAGCTCACAGAGCTCAGCTGCAGCCTGCAGACACAGTATAGGCCCAGTGGCTTGTCTGTCAAAAGAATACCTGACCCAATTGTAGCTCTATAATAGGCTACAGAGGCCTAGGAGTCTTATCCAGGTATGTTGTAGACACTCCTCATCCAATCACCTTTAATGATCAGCAATCATGATAAGAGAGAGAGGAATAATACCGTAGAGCATGAAAAACAAAGCGAGTCACAAAATGGAGAACAAATGCAAAGGTGGTGCAGCAAAACTGAGGGAAAAGAAAAAAACTCTTGCGACTGATGCTGCCAAGAGCAGAAAAGTATCAAAGATGTTTGCTGTGGGGGCCGGCTTGTCAGGGGCGCCTGTGGGTCCCTCTCAGCAGCAGCAGGTGATGTGGGAGTCGGACAGTGAAAGTGACAGTGAGGCTCCCGCTGCCATGGAGGTGTTACAGGAGCATGAGGAGATTGGTGGTGGTGGTGATGAGAGCAGGTGTGTGTCAGCATGGTGTGGATAAACACTCATTCATATAAATGTTTCGCCTTACATCTAAATGAAAACGGCCCCACTTTTCCAGTGCACCCATGGGTCTAAGCGTGCAACATACTGTGTAGTCATCATTTACTTTATTCAAGGCTCCAGAATATAAAGGGGTAACTATTATTACTAAGGCCCCTGTCCCACTGGGGAGAGGATTAATTGCGCATGAATTGAGTACACAAATTGTGGGCGTTCGTTGTCATCTGCAACAAAAATGGCCAAAAATGACAAATGTCCCAGTATGAATTACGGATATATTAATAATATATAGCGAATATATGATGAACAATCATGGTTATATAACGCATGTAGTGAGGAAACTGATCCGACACATTGAGATTATCACGGCAGTATTCCAGGTGTATTATGAATGCATCGCGCACGTGTTGTGCATGCACGGCATCTGCATTGTGGTCATAAAATGAGCTCACTCGCTCCTTTCAGCATCACTATTCACACCAACAATACAGCCTCTGGAACAATTGCTGGACTTGGACAAGCTGATCACAGAGTTATTGTTCATTTTGTCATGCAAGGGTTAACTGTTCATGAGTTTGGGGAGCGAGCGGGGGGAAGCCGCTCGTGGGGGTGAGACTGTGTTTTGTTTTTTTTGAGAGTGTCACAGAAAACAGACTTCAGCGTGAGTTGTGGCTTTTGCTCCTTTTGTTGGTGTTAAATAAAAGTCCTGGATTGCAGCAGCTATTACGCACTGACTGACAGGTATGTCGCTTTCTGCCACATATAGTACTTTGGGTTTACGTGACGTGTTTGTTATGCATTCACAGATTGTCCACAAATCAGCTGCAAAGCAGATGTAATAAAAATGCTTTATTCGTGGCCAATTTGTATGCATTTGCTACAACTTATTTTAGTTTGTGATGTGGACATGATAGGCACGCAATATATTTGTTTTACACACTGTCCCAGTCCGCTGCCAAGCTGCAAATCCCAGTCAGTTGTGGATATCAGTGGTTAACGGCAGATATACAGCGCATAGAGTGAGTATGTATGTGTATGAATTAAGTATATATGGAGTATGTAAGGCGGATGTTACCCGCATCCAGATTTTTGAACAGCTCAAAAATCCTGGCTGTGGACATGCGTGCCTCTGCGGATGATCACGGGCGTGTTCGGATGACGGCCGACTCATACAGGCATGTTACACGGATATTGCGGATGTTTGACGAATATGGGCCAATTTTGTGCGCAATCCATATGCAAATCCTCCTAAACGCCAGTGGGACAAGGCCCTAAGGGCTTGCGTGTTTATATGTACTTCAACGGGGGTGACTTGGCACAGTATCTGCACACAGATTATAGTGGTGGGCCAGTCTGGTCCATAAAGTTCAGGGCTGAATTTTTGCCGCAGTCCAGCCCTGCCTGAACGGGAAGGAAAGCCAAGTAATTAAAGCTTAAACACACACTTCTGGTACTTTAGGGGTGTTGAATCTGAGACCTGAACAATTTTTTAACATTATGAGGTTGATAGAAATGATTTGTGCAATATGACACACACTGCACTCTATCTGATAAATCAGTCAGCTCATATTGTGACTTTGACATCAAGCTACGTTGGGAAACACGGCGTGCTTTAAATGACCGCACAACCCTGCACTCAGGACTTTCCAGCACCACAATTCCAGCCTTACTGTCTGTCCTGTTTTTTGAACACCAATGGTCAGAGAGACGACTGGGGCACACTGAACAATCAGAGAGTCCCAAAGGCTGGACAACTTTACTGAACCAGCACCAGCTGAGAGGAGAGCCTGTCTAAAGACTTTTGGGGTATTTATACCATAATCGAAACCCTTTGAACCCTGTCTTATTACTTTCAGGTTCAGTGCCACAATCTACTGACAGCCCCCCATGTACACAACCCCACTCAGCATCCCATTCATACGCTGATAATATTATTGTTTTTCTAATCTTCCCCCAGTCCATGCCTGTTTCTCTCTCTCTTTAATCAACTGCATCAGAGTGTTAACTCAAGTTAAAAGAGTTGATGTTCTATGATGAGAGTGCAGGTTTAATCTTATGATGGATGTGATTTAATTCTGTTTTTGAATGTAACCACATGCACTCCTTATGGTGTTAATTCAGTATTGCAAAATATGCTATATATTGATTCAAGTGCACTGCAGTGATTAATCATTTCTTTGGTTAATTGATTACTGCTTGATTATTTAATTAAGTGGCAAGTATTTTGACAATCTATTAACCGTTTTGTGTTAAAAAAAAAATCTAATTTCAGTTTCTTATAAGTGAGCATTTTCTAGTTTTGTTTTGTTTGTTTTTTTAATCCTGTCTGACAGGAAAAGATGAGTTTATCTTGATTTCAAAGCTAAAACAATTAATCAATGAATTGATTCATACTCAGTTGTTAAATTATTATCACCTATTTTGGTAACTGATTAATCATCACTTTTTTTATGTGTATATTTTCTTGTTTATATCCTCTCTGACAGTAAACATAATATCTTTGGGTTGTGGACAAAATAAAACATTTTGTCCACAGCATCATTTTCTTATTTGGGAAACACTTATCCACATTTTGATACAGAAAATAATCTACAGATTAACTGATATGAAATATGTTACAAATTTATTTTCTGTCTTTCTGCATCTCCGGAAGAGACAAAGCTGTGCACCACATTTTCTTCTGTATTTATTTATTTTTTCCTCACTGCTTTTTTTTTCATTTTGTCACTTTATATCCTTGTATATATTGTGATTAAAAAAAACTGTAAAATAAATAATTTTAATGACAAAATATGTTGGAAGTTAGGCTATAGGTAGAATTTATGCTTATGATACACTAATAAATTAATCAAATGATAACTAACTAATCAATAGATGAATAAAAAATAGACTAATCACTTAATTGACAAAACAATCAATAGATGAATCATTTCAGAAAATAATAATCCATTGCAGCCTTACTCTGAAGTGTTTGAATTTGAGCATGATGTTATGTGTCGACGCGGATTGAGGAGCGAACCTGCGTCAGACAGGACCCAGCGCTAAAAATAACCAGAAAGCGGTTCCAAACAAAAACTATTTATTATACACCTGTGTTTAAAAGTGTAAAAACATAAAAAAACAACGTCCCTCTGGTGGAGTGATCCGCGGCTCGCTCTCCAGCGCCCGCAAGGATTAAAGCCGGCGCTCCTGGACTTCCTACCACCGCCAAACACCCCCCAGGTGGACACGACAAACTGATTCTCTGTGAAGCAAAGAGACGGTGAGGTAAGTCAACAGATACAACTATATCTTCTAATAAACACACGCTGCCAGCAACACACTCAGGTCAGTGTCCCTTTTTTTTTACTTTATGCAAATGAGCAGCTTCTCACAACAAGTGGAGGATCACTTATCCTTCACGCCACAGCAGTGAGAAGCAAACTGCGCAATTCTCTTTACAATTCCAGTATACTGTGTAACAAAACACCAAGTTACTATCAACAAGTACCTAAACACTTAATTACCTTTCGTGTGTGCTGACAGCATGTGTCCTCACCCCTCCCTGCTTCACGGGCTCGATGTGTCAAACCCAGGCGCGGTCCTCAGCGTCTCACAAACGAACGTCACAAGGTCGAGTTCCCGGCAGTTCTGCTTGAATCACACATGACTCAAATGCAGAACGCCATCCAATTATCTGCTTCAGCTGCAAGTCGTCCAGGTTGCACGTGAGCACCAAGCACAGGTGCTTTCCATGATGTTGATGAGGGTGAAGACTCTTCAGCCAGCACCTTCTTCACAGACAAATCAGCCCTCATGCCACCTGGAGAGCAAAGAAAAGAAAAGAACACCAAAACATCCAGCCACGCCCCCCCCAACACACAACACATGATAGGGCTTCACTGAAACCATCTAAGCATCACCCACTTTGTTGTGCTCAAGATGACTTGATCAATATTTATCTGATTTTTACCCATTTTGAAATGGACATCCCAAATGAGTGTATCTCAGACCCGTATGAATGTCATGCCTCAGTATATATCTATTTATCCACCAAAGTGATCAAGCAAACACTATAAGCCAACTACGCCATCTATCTATAAAGCAAGATGCGTCTGTGTGTATGTGAGTCGCATATCTCTCTGTTTGTCAGATCGGCCTCAGCTTTTGGATATGGCTTGTGCATGGCACGATCATGTGCATCCTTTATTAGGAAAATTTTGGGGAGTAATTTTCAAAACCTTTATTTTGAAGTCATCATCATTATTGGCACAAGCTTCGACAAAGATCATCAACAAAGATGAGTCACTCTCTGCCTTAACAGATGCCTATCTCAAACGTGTTCACGGGGGAGAGACGGAAGAAATAAATTAAAGAAATAAATAATACACAAACATTCTGAGAGATATTCGAGCCACAAACAGACACAGAGACACTTCTTGCTTAATTATCACAAGGCGGAACATTCTCACGCGTGAGCTTTGATAAAGATCATCATCAAAGCTCCCACTTTTCTATAGGAATACAGGCTTCCTACGGGCACTGCACAAGTGGCACAAATTAGGAGTGGGAGATACACAGTGCACGAGTGTGCACCCCTATGCTGTTAACTATGTTCAGGGGACACGGGTGTAGTACATAGTACTGTCTAGACCTGTTCAGTGTGTAAAGTTGTGATACAGTACTATTTGAAAAGTATAACCAACCTTAACCAAGAGAAGACATCTGGCTTTTGTTGCCAAAAAAGTCGATGGAGATTCTCCCTTTTGAGGTAGTCGCTTTTGGACAACAAAAATATAATGCACCCTGGTCCATAGTCTGCCAGTAATGTTACTGACCTATAACCGTTAGAGATGGCTGATGCTATTACTGAACCACCTCTGCATATTTTAGTCTTCTGTTTCTCAATATTTAGCACGTGACATGTTAATTTATCTAAAGTTGACCCCTTGTGAGAACTTCCTGAGGAACAAGACAGCTGGAGATGGGGTAGACCTCTGTGGAGGTGGTGGTGGTGCTGGTTGGGGGTGTGTGTGGAGGGGTGTAGTATAGGCTCCAAAAGCAAGCATCTCCCACATGCATTCAGAGATACAGGCTCACACACACATATACAGTATAGATCAAAGAGGACTGGAGCAGAATACTGACTCGGGATTGGAAGTTTGACTTCACTTTCATGCAATTAATACACATTATTATTAGTTTCACTCACTCTAACTTCTTTTAAAATACACCCCATGCACCAGGGTGGTGGGGGGGGGGGGGGTCCATCTCCAACAACCGCTCTCCCAACAACTCTTCCTGAAAGCAAACCTTATTAAAATTCACAGCATGCATCCTGCACTGACATACACACTACAACCCCTCCACACACACACACACACACACACACACACACACACACACACACACACACACACACACACACACACAAACACGGTCTTTAATCTGTTATAACCAACAGAGAAAGAGAAAAGCGCGTGGACCTGTGCGTCACAGACAGACAGACAGATGCTCTTCCAGTTGCAACAGCAGGATCTGGATACTCGGATCCCTCTTATTATTGCACCTTTTTCCACCCAAACAGCATCGAGTCACCTAAGACGAGGAAGCCCGCGCACCCGGACACGGTCTTACACACACACACACACACACACACACACACACACACACACACACACACACACACACACACACACACACACACACACACACACACACACACACACACACACACTGTCAGCTCAGCAGCTGCGCCTCAAACGCAGAGTTCAAACTGCCATCCATCCATCCACCGGGGCATCGCAACTCTCTCCGCAGGTGTCACCGCGCGTCGGGCTGCATGCGCGCGTCTTACCTTGAGCGCCTCTATATCCAAAGACGCGGAGCGGTCCATTCCACGGAGCGAAATTCTGCAAATCAGTCACGACAGTAGAAGTCCCACAGCCGAACACGAGGACAGATTCAAAAACAGAGATGAAAAATAAAAGATAAAAAGTTGGGACGCTCCTTAGAGTCTCAAACTCTGCACCAACATCCTCGATTTTTTATCTAAGGTGAAATCGTTAATATTCCACAACGCCAGCGTCTGTTTCCTTCCTCTCTGTGGGTCCGGTTTGCAAAACCGGGACTCCTCACCGCGAAAGTCCCGACAGAGCCCGGATCTGACCGAAACAGGGGACGGGATGAGGAGAAAAAGCCGTGCGTAATGGTTGCAGCTGCGGCTTTTTTGCGCACTTGAACGTGGAAGCCCCGCGCTTCTCTTTCCTTAAAGGTGAAGAAGAAGAAGAAGAGCCAATCCCTCCTCTGCTGGAATGAAGCTGCTGATAAAATACCGTCACATCCCGATGCTTCCCTGGAAACGCGATCGGAGACTGAGGGGAGTCCGGATCAAACAAACGATGCTCTGCGCGAAATCCATGCGGCAAACCGCCAGAGATGCCAGCGCTCCCCGAAAGAAAAAGGCAGAGAGAGAGAGAGAGAGAGAGAGAGAGAGAGAGAGAGAGAGAGAGAGAGAGAGAGAGAGAGAGATGCAGAGGGAGAGGGGGGAGGAGAGGGAGGGAGGAGAGGCGATGAGCGAAGCTCTGACAGTTAGGAAGAGGAGCGGGTTTATAGATTATTTCAAAGACTGACGCACCGGCGTGTGTGCGCGCGCAAGAGAGAGAGCAGGAGGCAGAGATGGAAACGCAAAGACATGTTACTTTGCAACTGAATATTTTTAACGCAGAGGATGATGAAGAACGTCTGCGCACAAAGTGCTCAAACAGATTAAAAAAAAAAAAAAAAGAAAAAGAGGCATAATGAATATTTCAGTTCTTTTCTGATTCCCAAAACTTCCTCATAACTTCTCTTCATAACGAGGTGTCGCCGCTTGGTGATCACCGGAGCTCTTTATGATCTGTCAAGCACCTGCGCCAAAGTGGAAGATGTGAGGGGGGCGTGGATAGTGGGTTTGAGGGGGGGGCAAAATAAAGGGATGATGAGAGGGAGAGAAAACGAGACAGAAAGTAATAGTATGAGGCTGAGGTTGGACGAAGTCACTGTTAAGTCATTCTCAAGTCATGAATCGGCAAGTTACAAGTCTCAAGTCACTCTCAAGTCATCTTGCAAACAATTGGTGGTCATTATGACTTGAGACTTGACTTGGGACTTGACTTGGGACTTGACTTGTGACTTGCCGATTCATGACTTGAGAGAGTGACTTGCTAGTGACTTCGTCCCACCTCTGGTGTGAGGAGTTTCAGTCTGCATGTGCAGTTCTTTGTTGGTGACATGCAGGGGTGCTGAGAAGGAGAGAATAAGGAGAAGGATTCTATGGGGCCCATGACTGACAGGGGCCCAGGGAGGCCCCCAATAAAATTATAATACTGACAAAATAATATAGGGGTGGCCCAGTAAAATGTCTTTTCATAGTGCCAACTGCCCAAAACCCCTGGCAGCGCCCCTGGTGACATGTGCTTGCATTGCCTGTTTATCTGTGGGTGGCTCTTGCAACATACTCAAAAAACTAACTTTCTCAGTAACATTAAAAAAGTAATGAAAAATGTAACATATTTCCACATAAGTAAAATGAGTTAACTTTGCCAGAAACAGTTTTGTTGAGTGACCTAAGTGTAAATTTGTTGGGTCAACATGATGAATTTGCATTACTGTTACCTACTGGTACAGGCCAACTTGAAAAGGTAAATGAAAATTCAGTAAGGTATATCTTATATATTATATTCCAGTTCTAAGGTGGAACTATGCCAGTATACAAAGGTATATCGAAATATCTAAAAAGGAAGGGTAAAATAGCTAAGTAGAAAAAAGTAGAGTAGAGCCATTTAAATGCCTGGTGTTGAGAACAAATGTAAATTTGTTGGGCCAGCATGATAAATTTGCATTACTGTTACTCAGTTACCATGGTTTAGGCTGACTGGGTCGTGGTAAGTAGTTACAACTAGTTTTAAAATAGTACAGTTACATGTCAACTTAACTTTGCTGTGTTGGATCAGCACAATTTACCCAGTCACCTTAGACTTGCTGTGGTGACCCCGAGCGCAACTAAGTGAGCAGCCAAAGAGACTTACTGTTTTTTTGTTTTTTTTGTTTTGTTTTTTTTGTTACATTTACCCTGACAAATCTAGTTGGCCTGACCCATGGTAATTAAGTAACAGTAACACAAATTCATCATGTTGACCCAACAAGTTTACATTTAGGTCACTCAGCAAAATTGTTTCTGGCTACATTAACACATTTTACTTGGGTTGAAATACTTTCCATAATTTTATTATGTTCACTGAGCAAGTTAAATTTTAAATTGTTGCACGTTAAGATAAAACTACATTATTTGAATGTGTTCACTCATAAAACTTGATTTTATATCGTAGAAACTATGGTTCATGTAGCATAAAAACCAACAACACCCATGTTGGTTTTCTTGAGTGCAGAGTTGGTAAACAAGGAAATTTTGTACGACCCCAACTGTTGATTGCATTGTCCCCAGCAATGCAGTTTCATGAACAGCCTCTTAGAGTCTGTGATTGGCCATGTACAGACAGAGAAAGGTCACCCTTGGAGCCCCGCCACCCCCACTTAAATTTCAGAAAGGCTGTGTGCCACCCTAGCCTGTGCCCACTCAAGAATGCATGCACACACACACACTCCAAAAGTGTGTCCTGTGGATGATGCGCTGCAGGACAGACACTGCGTCATGTGGAACAGAGCTCACATGGGTGGTGTGACATTCAATCGCCTGCTGCATATTATGATCTGATGGTCAGTTTCACCTGGGACAGCCTGTCAATGTGAGCACCGTGCGCTCGCTCGCTGTAGCCAGTCAAAACAGCGATATATGTTTTCATGTATGTCCACATGAGGACAGCAAGCAGACACAAGCGTGTCACAGTGGACAGTTATTAGATCATGTCTGTCCAAACACGGTACCTGTTGGTGTGTGGGCCGCTGAAGAGGAGGTACTGCTGGCCCACCACCACAAGATGGCGCCCTGCTTGAAGTGCGGGCTTCAAGCACGAGAGGGCGTCGGAGCGACCGGGAGTGACAGTTGTCACTCATCATCCGTACCAGCTGTCACTCATCCACTACACATGACCACCACCATAAAGGCCGGACTGCAACTCCACCTCCCTGCCGAGAAATCAGCTACCATTCAGGTAATTTCTCTGCTGTATTTAACGCTGACTTATAGTCTGAACTTCTTTGCAGCCGTTTTCCTGTGGTGTTGCCTTATCTGTGGGATTGGCGTTTGGTGTGATTAGCGATGGCTTCGCTTCACACCCCAACCAGATAAGTGGTTAGACAGGAGCTGCACGAGTGTGTGATTGGAGGTGGAGGTGCTCCCTCCTAACTAAACACTGACTGTGGGATTACTGAGTGTGCGAACTCACACTCATCAGTACTGTCTCTGTTCTCTGCCAGCAGTACCGGGTCTGACTGCTGAAGACAGCGGCCACCTGGGGCGCAGGGCTTAGCGGCTCCGGTGTTCTTCAGATCCGTTGGTGGTGGAAGCTGTGTGGGATCCGGCTCTTCTCTCGCCAGACGTCTTCTATCGTCGAGCCTGCCCACACGTCACCTTGTGTATAATTGACATTCCACCATATTGTTATTGTCTGTACTTCGTTGTGCGATTCAAAACATTAAATTGTCACTTTTTGGCTTATCCATTGTCCGTTCATTAACGCCCCCTGTTGTGGGTCCGTGTCACGACACTTTCACAACAGGATTTCTCGGCCAGTGTCATGGATCCTGAGGGGCGTCAACCGTCGCTTGAACAGCCAATGGAAGAGCGAGGTGCACAGGCGCCAGCAGGAGGCGTGTTAGGTGAGCTGCAGCACATCTTAACCGCTTTTACTGCTCGGTTGGACTTAGTTACCGAGCAGAGCATTATTCTCAATCATAGGATGGAGGCTCTCACCACCCAGGTGGAAGCGCATGCTCAGGGTGCTGCTGCAGCACCTCCTCCCGCTGACCGTATGCCAGAGACAGACATTCCACTGGTCGTTCAACGAACCCCCCCACCTTCCCCTGAAGCATACATAAGCCCTCCGGAGCCGTACGGAGGCTGTGTGGAGACGTACGCGGACTTCTTGATGCAGTGCTCGCTCGTCTTTTCACAGCGTCCCGTCATGTACACATCAGACGCTAGCCAGGTGGCTTACGTTATAAATTTGCTTCAAGGAGAGGCACGCGCCTGGGCTACGGCGCTCTGGGAGCAGAATTCACGGCTCCTAACAATTTACACTGAGTTTGTGAGGGAGTTCCGACAGGTGTTCGACCACCCTCATAGAGGCGAGACCGCTTCAAGCGTGCTGCTGTCGATACGACAGGGGTGTCGGAGCGCAGCGAAGTATGCAGTTGACTTCCGCATCGCGGCAGCATGAGCCGGCTGGAATGCTGTTGCGCTCCGCGCCGCTTTTGTAAACGGACTGTCTCTGGTTCTTAAGGAGCACCTGGTGACGAAGGACGAGCTGCGGGATTTAGATGGGCTTATCGACGTGGTTATACGGTTAGACAAGCGATTAACAGAACACCGACGGGAGTGAGACGAAGGGCGTGGTCAGGCACAAGCCGTCCCTCTTCCTCCCGGGTCCGAAAGGGAGCCGTCTTCCCCACGCGCCACAGCCAGGGCTCTCCACGTGACGACAGCTCCCCCTGCTGACGTTGCTATGGAAATGAGCAGGGCCAAAGAGCGATCAGATGAGAGACAAAGGAGGCTGATCCGTGGAGAGTGTTTTCTCTGCAGCTCAACTGAGCACACACAGAGAGAATGCCCCAAACGGTCAAAACAGCAGCACTCGTCCTTAGAGACTGGGCTAAGGGTGGGTCACAACACCCACGCGGGGAGACCCCGACAATCTGCACGTATCCCAGTCACGATCCTGAGTGGGGATCTAAGCCTTCACGCCCCAGCACTGGTGGACACAGGGTCAGAGGGGAATCTGCTGGATAGCAGAAGGGCAAAGGAGGTTGGGCTCCCTCTAGTGGCCTTACCATCACCATTGTCGGTGCGGGCACTAGATGGCACCCTTCTTCCACTAATCACACACCAGACACAGCCAGTGACATTGGTTGTGTCTGGGAATCACAGGGAGGAGATTGTGTTTTATGTAACACCTTCTACCTCCCGAGTGATTTTGGGTTTTCCATGGGTGTTAAAACACAATCCCCGGATTGATTGGCCGTCTGGGGTTGTGGTTCAGTGGAGCGAAACCTGCCACCGGGAGTGTTTAGGATCCTCGGTTCCACCCGGTGTGACAGCTAAGGAGGAGGTCAAAGTCCCCCCCAATCTGGCGGCGGTGCCAGTCGAGTACCATGATCTTGCTGACGTCTTCAGCAAGGATCTGGCACTCACGCTGCCCTCACACCGTCCGTACGATTGTGCCATTGATTTGATACCGGGCGCTGAGTACCCGTCCAGCAGGCTGTACAACCTCTCACGTCCGGAACGCGAATCAATGGAGACCTACATCCGGGACTCGTTAGCTGCCGGGTTGATCCGGAACTCCACCTCCCCGATGGGTGCTGGTTTCTTTTTTGTGGGCAAGAAGGACGGCGGACTCCGTCCATGCATTGATTACAGAGGGCTGAACGAGATCATGGTTCGCAACCGATACCCGTTACCTCTGTTGGATTCAGTGTTCACGCCCCTGCATGGAGCCCAAATTTTCACGAAATTGGATCTTAGGAATGCTTATCACCTGGTTCGGATCCGGGAGGGAGACAAGGGAAGACGGCATTTAACACCCCGTTAGGTCACTTTGAGTACCTGGTCATGCCGTTCGGCCTCACCAATGCGCCCGCGACGTTCCAAGCGTTCGTTAATGACGTCTTGCGGGACTTCCTGCATCGGTTTGTCTTCGTATATCTAGACGATATTCTCATCTTTTCTCCGGATCCTGAGACCCATGTCAAGCATGTACGTCAGGTCCTACAGCGGTTGTTGGAGAACCGGCTGTTTGTGAAGGGCGAGAAGTGCGAGTTCCACCGCACTTCTTTGTCCTTCCTGGGGTTCATAATCTCCTCCAACTCCGTCGCCCCTGATCTGGCCAAGGTTGCGGCGGTGAGAGATTGGCCCCAACCAACAAACCGTAGGAAACTACAACAGTTCCTCGGTTTTGCAAATTTCTACCGGAGGTTCATCAAGGGCTACAGTCAGGTAGTTAGCCCCCTGACAGCCCTGACCTCCACAAAAGTCCCCTTCACCTGGTCGGATCGGTGCGAAGCCGCGTTTAGGGAGTTGAAACACCGGTTCTCGACTGCACCGGTTCTGGTGCAGCCCGATCCCAATCGCCAGTTCGTAGTTGAAGTGGACGCCTCTGACTCAGGGATAGGAGCCGTGCTATCCCAGAGCGGGGAGTCCCACAAGGTTCTCCATCCATGTGCCTACTTTTCCCGCAGGTTGACCCCAGCTGAACGGAACTATGACGTCGGCAATCGGGAACTTCTTGCGGTGAAGGAGGCTCTTGAGGAGTGGAGACACCTGTTGGAGGGAGCATCGGTACCATTTACGGTTTTCACGGACCATCGGAACCTGGAGTACATCCGGACCGCGAAGCGTCTGAACCCCAGGCAAGCCCGCTGGTCACTGTTCTTCGGGCGTTTTGGCTTCAAGATCACCTACCGCCCCGGGACGAAAAACCAACGATCTGACGCCCTGTCCCGGGTGCATGAAGAGGAGGTCAAGACCGAGCTGTCAGACCCCCCCTGAAACCATCATCCCCGAGTCCACTGTCGTGGCCACCCTTACCTGGGACGTGGAGAAGACCATCCGGGAGGCCCTGACACAGAGCCCGGACCCGGGGACAGGTCCGAAGGACAAACTGTACGTCCCACCAGAGGCCAGGGCTGCGGTCCTTGACTTCTGTCACGGTTCCAAGCTCTCCTGTCATCCAGGGGTGCGAAGGACCGTGGCAGTGGTCCGGCAGCGCTTCTGGTGGGCGTCTATGGAATCCGACATCCGGGAGTATGTCCAGGCCTACACCACCTGTGCCAGGGGCAAAGCCGATCACCACAAGGCCCAAGGCCTCCTCCAGCCTCTGCCCGTGCCTCATCGCCCCTGGTCTCACATTGGCCTGGACTTTGTCACGGGCCTCCCGCTGTCCCAGGGCATGACTTCCATCCTCACGATAGTGGACCGGTTCTCCAAAGCGGCCCACTTCGTGGCCCTCCCGAAGCTCCCAACGGCCCAGGAGACTGCAGACCTTCTGGTCCACTATGTCGTGCGTCTGCATGGGATTCCATCGGACATTGTCTCGGATCGTGGTCCTCAGTTCTCCTCCCAGGTCTGGAGGAGTTTCTGCAGGGAACTGGGGGCCACCGTCAGTCTCTCGTCTGGGTACCACCCCCAGACGAACGGGCAGGCAGAGCGGACGAACCAGGAACTGGAGCAGGCCCTCCGCTGCATGACCTCCGCGCACCCGACGGCCTGGAGTGACCATCTGGCCTGGATCGAGTACGCTCATAATAGCCAAGTTTCATCTGCCACCGGCCTCTCCCCGTTTGAGGTGTGTTTGGGGTACCAGCCCCCATTGTTTCCGCTAGTGGAGAGAGAGGTCGGGGTGCACTCGGTCCAGGCCCATCTGAGGAAGTGCCGTCGGGTGTGGCGTACCGCCCGCTCTGCCCTGCTCAGAGCCCGGACGAGGGCTAAAGCCCATGCAGACCGCCGGCGTTCCCCGGCCCCTGCATACCAGCCCGGGCAGGAGGTCTGGCTATCCACTAAGGACATCCCCCTGCAGGTGGAATCCCAAAAGCTACAGGACAGGTACATTGGACCATTTCCCATACTCAAAGTCCTCAGTCCGGCCGCAGTGAAGCTGAAGCTGCCAGCTTCACTGCGGATACATTCCGTTTTTCATGTGTCAAGACTCAAGCCCTGCCATACCTCACCACTGTGTGCCCCGGGACCAGCGCCGCCTCCTGCCCGGATCATCGACGGGGAGCCCGCGTGGACAGTACGCCGGCTCCTGGACGTCCGTCGAAAGGGCCGGGGGTTCCAGTATCTGGTGGACTGGGAGGGTTATGGCCGCGAAGAGCGCTCCTGGGTGAAGAGGAGCTTCATCCTGGACCCGGCCCTCCTGGCCGACTTCTACACCCGCCACCCGGACAAGCCTGGTCAGGCGCCAGGAGGCGCCCATTGAGGGGGGGGTCCTGTTGTGTGGGCCGCTGAAGAGGAGGTACTGCTGGCCCACCACCACAAGATGGTGCCCTGCTTGAAGTGCGGGCTTCAAGCACGAGAGGGCGTCAGAGCGACCGGGAGTGACAGCTGTCACTCATCATTCGTACCACTCATCCACTACACATCACCACCACCATAAAGGCCGGACTGCAACTCCACCTCCCCGCCGAGAAATCAGCTACCATTCAGGTAATTTCTCTGCTGTATTTAACGCTGACTTATAGTCTGAACTTCTTTGCAGCCGTTTTCCTGTGGTGTTGCCTTATCTGTGGGATTGGCGTTTGGTGTGATCAGCGACGGCTTCGCTTCACACCCCAACCAGATAAGTGGTTAGACAGGAGCTGCACAAGTGTGTGATTGGAGGTGGAGGTGCTCCCTCCTAACTAAACACTTACTGTGGGATTACTGAGTGTGCGAACTCACACTCATCAGTAGTGTCTCTGTTCTCTGCCAGCAGTACCGGGTCTGACTGCTGAAGACAGTGGCCACCTGGGGCGCAGGGCTTGGCGGCTCCGGTGTTCTTCAGATCCGTTGGTGGTGGAAGCTGTGTGGGATCCGGCTCTTCTCTCGCCAGACGTCTTCTATCGTGGAGCCTGCCCACACGTCACCTTGTGTATAATTGACATTCCACCATATTGTTATTGTCTGTACTTTGTTGTGCGATTCACAACATTAAATTGTCACTTTTTGGCTTATCCATTGTCCGTTCATTAACGCCCCCTGTTGTGGGTCCGTGTCACGACACTTTCACAACACCTGTTCCCCAGCCATGACATCCAGAACCAGAGATCTCAACAGCTGCTGCTGTCGGTGGCAATGCCCCCTGTCAGTTCAGCACATAGACCAACGTGTCACTCTGTTTCTGTGATATGTGATCATTTATTATTATTATTATTATTATTATTATTATTATTATTATTATTATTATTATTATTATTATTATTATTTGTTATGTAATTGTGTATGTAGATTGTGCAGTACTTATTAATATACCTGTCCTGGCTGTGGTCTCCGTATTTTTAATGTGATATGTTGTGTGCACTTTGCCATTATTTGTAGCTGTCAGTGAGTCTCTGGTCAGTATCTGGGAGGCAGCTCGCTATGCTGTGTGCGCTCATACCTGGCTGTCCCGCATGTGATCATGTCTATGCATACATATCAGCATTTTATGCAAGTGTGCCCCCCCCGGCATACCACGTGTTGGGGGTGCAGGTGGGCGTGAAACACACACGTATGCCACATGTGTTTCGCTGGGGGGGGTTCGACACACACACGTGCGATACACATGCAGGTCACGTGTGTGGCTTTTTGCAATGCCACACTCGTGGGGGCACTTAGAAAAATTTCACATCAAACTCGAAAGTGATCGTCTGCTGACCGTTCTTGTGCTGATGGTGCGAATGGCCATACATTTTTTAAGTGCCAAGCAAGCGGTGTTGGATGTTCGTGTGTGTCACCTGGAATTAGGCCGAGAACCAGCTGCCAGAGGGATTGAATGGGCTCTCACAGGGCACACTCTGTTTTTCAACCGCAGGTGTACGTGAATTGTTGTAGCAACAGCTGTACAAGGCGTTGGAGGCAGCTTTGATTTTTCACGAATGGCATGCAATTCCATCTTCGTGCACTAGTTGGATTCAATCGTGTTATGTGTGAAGGGGCCCTTAAGGTTATGATTTATTGGTAAATTAACCAAAGGGTACTGATTTGAAAATAATCAATATACAAATAACCATTATATTAACCTATCAATTGGAAAAGGGTTTAGTGTTTAGGGTAACCCTAAACCCTCCTTAGGAGCAATCTTGAAAAGATTCAGGTCATCACAGGTAATTGTAAAATCTATTATACAAAAATATCCCAAAAGGTCCAAGGGAACTTCAGAATTGCAACTGAGAAACTAATGGAGTTGTCTGCATCAGATAGAAATGTGACATTGTCCACCTTTAAGAGATCACCATGGCCTGAAAAGTTTCCAATGAAGGAGGAAGTTATAGGTCTAAAATTGATATTACAAGAAAAGGCTTGGGCTTTGTCCTCTTGTATTATTATTGATTGGCGTTATTTATTTATTGACTTGCCCATCTTGGTTGGGAAAAAAATTGTGTTAATTGGCACACATGCAACTTTATCCCCTCCAAGACAACAAAAGAGGAAAAACTCAGATGCTATCACTGTCTTTATCCTACAATGGTGACGAGTTAAAAGAGAATCTTACAGGTTCAGTGTCTTACTCCAGGACATATCCTCACATATCCTCAGTTTGATTTACCAGTAAGTCAATTTTTGATACAAAGTGGCTATTGATATGGTACCATAATATCATGCTAACTAAGATGCACATAAGCCAACTGGCAAATTTAAAGTTCAAAATGTAGGGTTAGGCCCAGATCCTAAGGGTTAGATTTTACCATTACAGTTATAAACAAGCCAGTTCAAGCTTGTACTCCAGAAAACCAAATGATAAAATCATATTTATTGAATGGGATTGTTCATCCCAGTTGAAAACTGAATATAGAACAAGGGATAGGGATAGGGTACAGGCTGAATAGTAGTGAATTAGAATGATAATCACAACTGAAAAGATATGAGGTTAGGGCTAGGAAAGGAATAAGTCTTTTCCCAGACACTCAAAAGGTGGCCAAGTAGGGTCAGTAGGGCTGTTCATGTCATAAAGTGAAAAAAGTTGTGAGAGACTTTGGGGACACATTTTTGTTCCACTTGGGATTTTATAGGTTCAAACAAATTTGAACTCAATCAGATAAGATTTAGAGATCCCCCAGAATGACATATTTTCTTCTCCCTGTGCTGTCAAGGCAACGTCACAGGTGAAGACTCTGACGCCATTATTTTTCTTTTACAGATACATGTGATCGCTTCTAATCGCAAAAAGTGGTGGTTGATTGGTCACCCAGAGGAGAACATTACTGGATTACTACATTACTTGTTTGGGGAAAATTGTTGCTTTGTTGGGGACCCCTAAACAATGTCTGATTACAATAAAATTTGGCACAAATCTTTTATTTTATTAGTGGATCAAGAACAACATCTGGCCCAAAAGATTTTGTAACATTTGACATTTTGAACAGGTCTAAAGGTCAGTTAAGGTTAGGGTTGTGCATGAACCATCATGCTGGGTAGTTTAAATAACAGTGGGTGATAGACTAATAGCATATTCCATGAACAAGCACATTGACAACAGTGGTATTTAAAAACTCCCTCAGGTGTTTTTTGGTCAACCTTAAGTAGATCAGAATTGGTGGTGTAACCATGTGCTTTGGTGATACTAACAAATAAAACAAAACCACCACAAAGAACTGTCTGTACATACAGTGAAAAATGCTGAAGGAAGCAACCATAGGGGGAGGTGATGGTCTAGTGGGTAAGGTGTTGGGCTTGAGACCAGAAGATCCTCGGTTCAAATCTCTGACTGGGCAAGCTCTTTAATCCCCTATTGCTCCCAGTGTGTAGTAAGCACCTTGTATGGCAGCACCCTGACATTGGAGTGAATGTGAGGCATAATTGTAAAGCGCTTTGAGCGTCTAATGGAGATGGAAAAGTGCTATATAAATGCAGTCCATTTACCATTTTACCATTTAACCATACACAGTCCAGTGTTCAAAATGACAGATGGTTTAAAAGAGAACTAGGAGGTGAATGTGAGACTCCCATTAAAAATGGACTACTCAGATCACAATCCCCAGTTCTCACACCAACTCTGATGCAACTCTAACTACACCCCCTTTGCCCCAACAAGATGTCAACATAACTCTCAAGGAAGTTCTTGAGTTCAGATATGCAGTCCAATATAGACTGCACACAGTGCAAAAGAGTTGCATTCAGACATGAGGTAACATGAGCTCATCCCAGATCTATCCACATTTCCTAATTGTTTCAGTGTCAGCGCTCATCAACGTGACCCACTGAGCCTCCTTACCGCAGTGATCTATCCATGGTGCTCTTCAGCAGCACATTCTCAAGATGATGTGATTGCTTGCTCCTCTGGTAGTTAACTGACATCAACCAACTCTAGGCATCAATATTTCAGAGAGAGTACAACAAAAATAAACTAGCAGTCAGAATAAGAAGAAGAGGAGTGGCCCTCCCTTATTTAGCAGGAGTAGGGGAAAAACTACAGAGGATCTTCAGACAGTACAAAATCCCAGTTTACTTTAAACCTGTTAACACCTTGAGACAGAAATTAGTTCACCCTAAAGGCAGGATCCCTAGTTACAAACAGAGCAGTGTAGTCTATCAGGTGTCGGGAAAACTGTAACGAACACTACATAGATGAGACTAAGCAGCCGTTACACAAAACGCTATACCAGCACCGCAGAGAGGGCGCCGGTGGACCTCATTCTGCAGTTCATCTCCACCTTAAAGACACTAATCACACGTTTGAGGACAAGGAAGTTAAAATCTTAGCCAGAGAAAGGAAATGGTTTGAGAGAGGAGTGAAGGAGGCATTTTATGTGAAACAGTTGAAACCCAGCCTTAACCAGGGAGGGGTCTGAGACACACTTTGTCCCCTGTTTACAATGGGGTACTCAGGTCAAAGCAGTTTCAGTCTTTTGTTCATGGTAATGAGTCATTCACGTCATCAGGAGAGTCATCAGGGGAGCCGTCAGGAGAGGTGTCCGTCCCATCATTAGGAGGGACAGCTGCCCTGTCATTAGGAGGGTGCTAACTAGAGCACAATAGGTGCTAATTAGAGCTATTGTTTAGTCACTAACCTACAGCAGTCTGCCTCTCGGTAGGAGGGGTCTGGTTAGGTTTAAAACTCCAGCTTTTGTGGCTTCTGTTATTCTTCTCTACAAGAGTCAAGACAGAAGTCAGATGACCAGAGCAAGAATTTTAGCTGAGCAAGCTTCTGTGATTTGAAGCGAAACATCCTTGTGTCAAGCAACCCAGTCCAGTTGAAGATTCAAGCTTCTCTACTATACACGATGGCTATATTTGATGGCCTCGGGTAACAAGGGCAGGAACTGATGTCTCTTCGTCAGCTGAGGACAGAGTATGCCAGATTATTGCAATATTCCAAAGACTGGAGGAAAAAAATACCATTCTTTGTAATCGCTGTCCTCTGTCGATCAAAGGACAGTGTGGGATCAAAGATCACCTCAAGAATTTTTGTTTCATTGCTATGGATGACTGACACATGTATCCAGTGTAATTAACTGATCAAACTGGTCTTCGTTTCTCACAGGACCAATGACCATCATCTCAGTCTTCTCTGAATTTAAAAGTAACACATTACAGGACATCTAGTTTTTCACTGAAGCCAGAAAATCAGAAATCAAGATAGATTATTTGCAATATTACTTAATCAGCCAGGGATCAAACCTATGAGATGTCTATTAGTGGACTGCCTGTTCCACCAGTAGTTGCTACCTGCAACAGCTGCATTTTATTCATATTTTTACTACCTTGTGCAGTAATGCAGGCAAGGAAAGACAGATAGGATGTGCTGAATAATGTTCTCACAGACACAGACCCGCTCAGCCGAGCAGGAAGCACATGCTGTTCTCTAACAAGGACGAATCTGATTATCACTTCACCCACCCGTATTCTGTCAAGGAAGTCAACATTACTCTTGTTTCCAAAAATATATACTGTACTTGGGTCATGCCTGTGCTACAGTAAAATAAAATGTATACAAATATGCAATATACTGTCAAAATATGTGTCTCAACATACAAAATTATAAGTAACAGTGGCCTTAGTAGCCACCAGGTCCCTGAGATTAGTGACAAGACTTCATAGATCTCATGCAAACAAAAGTTCTACTTTATATGCATCTGCCTTAGGGTGCCTTACGTGTGAGAGAGTGGCGACATGACGAGTCAAAAAAAAAAAAAACGGTCACGTGAGTCGTGGTGCTATCTTGGTTCCAAAATAGCATTCACTGTTAGTCTGTCTGAATGTAAATCCATCTTTTTTATTTATTTATTCACTGAAAATGCCAGGTTGCTGTGCATATGGAGGCACAAATACATACAACAAGAGCTTCAAGATGTACAGATTCCCTTCAGATCTGAACAGAAGAAAAATTTGGGAAAAATAAAGTCAGCCATGTGGGATGGAGGCCGACATCATCGTCAGAGTTTTGAGAGGTAAATTTATTGTTCAGTCACATGTACAATAAAACTCACTTAAACCGTCAACGTATAAACTGGATATTCACAGTCACCAGACAGAAAAGTCCCAATGTTTTTGTGTTGTTTTCCATGTAATAAACACCATATATAACGGATTTTGTACAACAGATTTTCACTCACATCGACTAAAATGTCCCGTCCGATCGCAATGTATTTCCATTAAAAACCCCGGGCAGTCTGGATGTGCACAGTAACAGAGGTACAAATTAAAGTCATTTCTGTGATTAAAAGCCCGACCTTTTATTTTTTTCACACTGTGCTCAGCCTCGGACCCCCAGCCTGGACGTCATTGCATGACACAGAGTTACAGAGCTGCAGAAGCATAAAATCTGGCTTTAAATTAATTCAATAAATTGTAATTTTATTTGTAAATTTGATAGCTTAACTTTTTTTTTTTTTTTTGATAGCACCTATACCTGGATGTACTGCTGCTGTATGCGGTTAAATGATTTTAAAAAATGTTAAAAACATTAAAGATTCATTCAGTAGAGGTGGGCGATACCGAGAGTTTTGGTATTGATCCGATACCAAGTAAATACAGGCCCAGTATCAGCGATATCGATACCGATACTTTTTCATAGTTAAGCTTCATGGATCCAAAAGACCTAGGATAGAATTTCGCCAAACGTACGTGACAACAAAATATTATCACAATCAACATTTTTGTTTAAAAAAAAATCACTCAACACAACTTAAAACAAAATCTCCTGAGGTAGAGGGCTGACAAACCACAATACAAGGGTGTGCTGCTCCATGTTGTGTGACACAGCGCAGTGCTGCTCTTACAGACAGAGAGTAGACTTTGATGAATCTGCGTGCACAGCAGTCAGTGCATGCGGGAGAGAAAAAAAGCTTGAGTATTGATCTTTTTACAGGCGGATCATTCAATATCAATACCGGCGTTGGTATCGATATTATCAATATTAGGATCGATCTGCCCACCTCTATCATTCAGTAGTTCAGCACAGTTGGAACCAAAATGGCGCCATGTTCTGAGTTGGCGCCACAGTTTCAATTACGGCAATTTAGTCTGCCTGAACAAACCCATACATTTCTCACTGTGCCAACATCCCTATTTAAATTAGCATAGTAAAGAATAACTGCAAATGATTTTATTAACATATGCTAACATGGCCAAGAGAAGGCGAATCACTGGTATTCACATCTCTCTTGCAGAACCCAAAATTTCAGAGCTGAACATAAAGGTTTAGGGGAAAAAAATATTTTCTTTCAGTATATCATTTATTGTATGATAGTGAAATCAGTTTTTAAGCAAAATAATTGATATAATTCAAATTCTTGCGCTTGATTTTAGGCTTTGCTTAAAGAGGGTGGAAAGGAGTTATCAATTTTATCCAGCAGATGGCAGAATGTATTAGTTGTAGTCATAATCTGAGTATTACACCATGTCACCACCCCTTTAAACAGGCACAAGAAAGGATAATGACAGCTTACTGCAGTGATTTCCCAAAGATCAGACAGCGTAAAATGGAACTGAGTTTTTAGCTGTATATGAAACTGTTGAGATGTATCACCGTTTGCAAGCCAAACACGAGTTGCGCTAAAGTGGGGAGTCCAGAAGAGGTCCAGCTAATGAGACTTGCTGCCCACATACGAGGTCTGTGAGAAAAGTAATGGACCTTTTTATTTTTTTCAAAAACTATATGGATTTGATTCATATGTTTTTACGTCAGCCAAGCTTGAACCTTCGTGAGCATGCGTGAGTTTTTCCACGCCTGTCGGTTGCGTCATTCGCCTGTGGGCAGGCTTTGAGTGAGCACTGCTCTACCCCTCTCGTCGTTGTTTCATTGCGAGGAAATGGCGGAATGATTTGGGCTTTTTTTTCCATCAGAATTTTTTCAGAAACTGTTAGAGACAGGCAGCTGGAAACCATTCGAAAAATTTATCTGGCTTTCGGTGAAAATTTTACGGGCTTCACAGAGAATAAGGAGTGTTACTAAAGCTTTAAGGACGGCCCACAATGGCGCACGGTGCGCTGCGCTCCGAGCCGCCATCGAGAGGCAGAAACCACCACATCATTTCTAAATGGATGGCTGTGTGGAGCCGGGACCGTCGTGTGCAATTTCTCTGGTTATCACAAGAGCTGGACATCAGCCATTTTCCGTCAGATTTCACTTTTAACAAGAGATTTTGTCATGGAAAGCCGCGCAGAGGCTTTGTGCGTCACGACCGATTCGCTGATGAAGCGAGACAAAGGAACACCTCCGTTTCGGAGTGTCAGAGGACAAGTTGGGACATGCCTATCTCAGCTTTCAGTGCTTACCAGTCGAGTGAGTATAAGAGAAATTGTGGAGAGCTGGGCATGTCCCAACTTGTCCTCTAACACTCCGAAACGGAGGTGTTCCTTTGTCTCGCTTCATCAGCGAATCAGTCGTGACGCGCGAAGCCTCCGCGCGGCTTTCCATGACAAAATCCCTTGTTAAAAGTGAAATCTGCCGGAAAATGGCTGATGTCCTGCTCTTGTGATAACCAGAGAAATTGCACACGAAGGTCCCGGCTCCACACAGCCATCCATTTAGAATTGATGTGGTGGTTTTTGCCTCTCGATGGCGGCTCGGAGCGCGGCGCGCCATGCGCCATTGTGGGCCATCCTTAAACCTGTAGTAACACTCCTTATTCTCTGTGAAGCCCGTAAAGTTTGCCTTTTCATTGTACGCGAGTAATAAAGATGACGTCTGCAAAATTACACTGTGGTCTGTCGATGAGGTGCAGACATTTCTGTCTTTAGTGGTGGAGGACAATATACAGAGACAGCTCGACGGAGCCACCCGAAATGAAAAAATATTTCAGGAGCTCTCCGAGCTGTTGGCTACTCATGGATACCTACGGACATCGCAACAATGCCGCGAAAAACTAAAAAAGCTGAAAAGCGACTACAGGGCAATTAAAGACCACAATGGACGGAGTGGGTCCAACCGTAAAAGGTGGAAATGGTTCGACCAAATGGACACCATTTACGGGCACCGACCGGCGAGCAATGGGAGGGAGGTTGGAGTTGACTCTGCCACGGCTTTGCTGGAGGCGATGGTGGTGTGAAGTGCCAAATGCTGAAACCATATGGGGGCCAAGCAGACGCGCAGGTTTCACCAGTCAGTGGCAGATAAATGGTTACTTTTCAGAGGCCGGGATGGACCGGCAGTTCCATGGTGTGGTGGATGTTATGACTCAAGACACCACCACATGCCCCAGACATTACCTGCTAAAACATGCAACTATGGATTAAGTACATTTATTGTCTAAATAACATTGCAATGTCACCACTTTTCCTTTCATCATCAACTACTTGTTGTTATAGCTGACTGATTCTATGAAGACAACATGATGACAATTTTTTGTCCACTGTCAACATGAGTACTGGCCAAGGTGATAGACTATCTGGGTCCATAATTGATAGGATCCACATTTGATTGGTGAAGCAGAATTTAGTTGGAATGAGGACAAGTATGTTGACATTGCTTCAAGCTAAAAGTAGGTAGTTTGCTAGCTCGCTGATACTACCTTGTAATTTAGACTTGACACCCAATCTTTAGTGTTAAGGTGAGTGCCATTTATGGTCAACAACCACCAGTATCATGAAAATGTCAGGATGATGAAGCGTTGTGAAAAACAATGAATAGGTTGCCATTTAAAATTCCTATATCTGTAATGTCAATACGTTGTTGTCCATTCGGCTACTCCTGGTTTTTTTGTTCAGGGTCGCCACAGCGGATACAGCCAGATCTGCATTGGTAATTGGCACAAGTTTTACACCGGATGCCCTTCCTGATGCAACTCCAGTTTTACCTGGAGAAACACACACTGGTGTTCCAAAGAGGTCTCCCATCCAAGTACTAACCAGATCCTGCTCTGCTTAGCTTCTGAGATCTGACGGGATCAGGCTGACACAGAGCAGACCGGCTGCCCTGTAATGTCAATACGAAACATCTTATTGTGAGATCTTTGATGTTTGACATGAAACGTAAGTATACAGTGCATCCAGAAAGTAGCACTTCATTTTTTTTATACATTTTATTATGTTACAGCCTTTATGTGAAGTGAATACTACCCCAATTCCAATGAAGTTGGGACGTTGTGTAAAATGTAAATAAAAACAGAATACAATTATTTGCAAATCCTCTTCAACCTATATTCAATTGAATACACCACAAAGACAAGATATTTAATATTCAAACTGATAAATTTTATTGTTTTTGTGCAAATATTTGCTCATTTTGAAATGGATGCCTGCAACACATTTCAAAAAAGCTGGGACAGTGGTATGTTTACCACTGTGTTACATCACCTTTCCTTCTAACAACACTCAATAAGCTTTTGGGAACTGAGGACACTAATTGTTGAAGCTTTGTAGGTGGAATTCTTTCCCATTCTTCCTTGATGTATGACTTCAGTTGTTCAACAGTCCGGGGTCTCCATTGTCATATTTTGCACTTCATAATGCACCACACATTTTCAAACGGCAACAGGTCTGGACAGCAGGCAGGCCAGTCTAGTACCTGCACTCTTTTACTACGAAGCCATGCTGTTGTAACACGTGCAGAATGTGGCTTGGCATTGTGTTGCTGAAATAAGCAGGGACGTCCCTGAAAAAGACGCTGCTTGGATGGTAGCATGTGTTGCTCCAAAACCTGGATGTACCTTTCAGCATTGATGGTGCCATCACAGATGTGTAAGTTGCCCATGCCATGGGCATTGACACACGCCCATAGCATCACAGATACTGGCTTTTGAACTTTGCACTGGTAACAATAAGGATCAACAATCAATTTTGTCCGGAGGACAAAACGTCCATGATTTCCAAAAAAATTTTGAAATGTGGACTCATCAGACCACAGCACACTTTTCCACTTTGCGTCTGTCCATTTCAAATGAGCTCGGGCCCGGAGAAGGCGGCAGCATTTCTGGATGTTGTTGTTGGATGGCTTTCGCTTTGCATGGTAGAGTTTTAACTTGCTCTTGTAGATGTCGTGACGAACTGTGTTAACTGACAATGGTTTTCTGAAGTGTTCCTGAGCCCACACGGTAAGATCCTTTACACAATGATGTCAGTTTTTAATGCAGTGCCACCTGAGGGATCGAAGGTCAATGTTGGTTTTAGGCCTTGCCACTTATGTGTAGAAAGTTCCCCAGATTCTCTGGTTAGTTTCCAATTAACCTGTTCACCTGTGGAATGTTCCAAACAGCTGTTCTTTGAGCATCTTTTGTTGCCACTGTTGAATATAGGTTAAAGAGGATTTGCAGATCATTGTATTCTGTTTTTGGATTCTGTTTTTATTTGCATTTCACACAATGTCCGAACTTCAATGGAATTGGGGTTGTACTTATGTACATGTGATTTCTTACAACCCCAATTCCAATGAAGTTGGGACGTTGTGTAAAATGTAAATAAAAACAGAATACAATGATTTGCAAATCCTCTTCAACCTATATTCAGTGGTGGGCACAGCTAACCAAAAAGTTAGCTTTGATAACAGCTAATCAGCGAACTGAAAAGTTATCTTTTATAAAGCTCAACCAATAAACCATCCAAACATTTATCAGGAGCTACAGCTAACCGATAACCGATAACTTTCAATATTGCTTCCAATACACTTGCAACTACTAACAAGCTGATTTTGGGTTTCATCACCACAATCGCTTCTGGTAGCATCAAAGGCGACCACAGACCCAAACAATGAGTCAGCATTTCTGTCTTTGTGTGCGCTGCCCACTGGTGGAAGCTCCTGTTTACTACATACTTTGCAGAAGTGAAGCAATAGAGAAGAGCTAAGCTCAACTCTGTACACACAAAACAAGCCATTATTCCTTAACCAAACACAGCCACGCCGCAGAGAGGTAGAGGTCTTGGAAAATAAAGCAGATTTGAGTTATGGTTTTGATTTAAAAATCATCAAATTATTCTGGATAGAATAACTCCATTAATGTCAATTCTGTCATTTCTACAAAGTTAAAATATAACACATATCTTTTAATTTTAAATAATGCACTAATTCTGAAGTTTTGTAACAAATACAGACAGATGCCAAAGGCATTATGCATAAATGAGCCTCCTCTAACACTGATTGGTTGACTCATTCATTATATGTAAAAACCAACACATTAATGTGAGGTGTGTGTGGGTGTGTTGTTGTTTATATATAAATGTGCTTTTGTAAAATATGCATTTTTTATTTGTAAAAAAAAAAGCCATTTGCAAAAAGTCAAGTTGTTATTTGACAACTGTCTGATATAACCCAGGTCAGAATAAATAGAACACTGCCATCTACTGGTGTCCAGAGGCTCATACTGCCATGAACATTACTGGCCAGTAGATGGCAGTAGAGACCATGAAAACTTGCCAAAACAAAATTCCAGGTAATCCATGTCTGCTACGCTTAAGATGTGTGGAATTTAACCCTCTGGGGCCGACGCTGTCATATATGATGGCTAAGACCAAGCTTTACTAAGTTATAAATAACTTTTTAATGATATGAAATAGAAACTTGCTTTTTTTTGCTGAAAAGTTAACTCTGCAGACTTTTGAGCCAGCCATCAGCCATCTTTGTACTCCTCATCAAGCTGTGTGATGACGTGTGCAATGTGAGTGTCCAATCAGAATTGGTTCACCGTCACATAGTTTTCTAAAATCCAATTGTAGGGCAGATTTACCTCACGTGAAAAGCCAAAGATCGTTTTCAGGAGTGATATGTTACTAGTTGGCCCGTTTGAATATTCCCCTGGGTGCTCCAATGAGTACATACTATTGGTCTCCGTGCGCCCTGCGCCATTACGCACAGCGATCACTGAAAGCAGATGGAGAGCCTCTGATGACAATCTCACGTGCTCATACAAAGAGTGTGTAATTATCAGCATTGCTCCACTAGTTTGCATGTGAATGTTACTGGATAACTCTGTTGCTTTCTCAATGTAAAGCACTGCTTACCATATCAAAATAACAAAAAGCATAGACCATTTTGTATATATTGTTCAAAATGTGCATTTGTGTTTATTGTTTGAACCTTTTTGTTGTACAGTCTTTCACACAAGACCTCAAATTACCTTTATAAAGTGTCAAAACAGTTGTTTATTATAGTTTGCTGTGTTTTGAATAAATGTGTGTGGAAAATTATTTTTCACTTTATTTTTTCCTTGCCTATTTTTGATTGTAAACCTTTATTAAACTTATAAAACACTAATTATTGGGAAGGTGTCGTAGCACGGACCCACAACAGGGGGCGCAAATGAACGGACAATGAGTAAGCCAAAAGGTAACAATTTACTGTTGTGACAAAACACAACTAAATGTACAGAAATTGCAAAGTCAATGAACACCAGGTGACGTGTGGGCAGGCTCGAAGATAGAAGACCCCGACGAGAGAGAGACCGCGTCCCACACGGCCTTCACCACCAACGGTCTGAAGAACACCGGAGCCGCCAAGTCCCGAATCCCCAGGTGACCTCTGTCTTCGGCTGTCGACCCTGGTACTGCTGGCAGAAAGCAGAAAAAAGATGAATGAGTGTAACTCCTTACACTCAGTGGTCTACAGTTTGTGCACAGTAGGAGGAGAACCTCCACCTCCGAATCACACACTCGTGCAGCTCCTAGTGTGTCCACTTATCTGTAGCGCGGTTGTCGTCGTCACGCTCCACGCCACTTCCCAGATAAGGGTAACACCACAGGATACCGGCTGCAACAGAAATTCAGAATCCTACACAACGTGTTAATCAGCAGAGAAGTGTACCTCACGGTAGTCGATTTCTCGGCGAGGAGGTGGAGTCCCGATCCGGCTTTTAAGATGGTGATGATGATGATGAACGAGTGACAGCTGGTGCAGGGAATGAATGACAGCTGTCACTTCCTCAGGGTCCGGCGCCCTCTCGTGCTTGGAGCCCGCACTCCAAGCAGGGCGCCCTCTGGTGGTGGTGGGCCAGCAGTACCTCCTCTTCAGCGGCCCACATAACACTAATATGGCATATATATTCTGAAAGCACAGGTTGTCCTGAAAAAAAAAGAGAAATAAAACTTGATTATAGGATGCAGGGAGAGCTGTTAACAGCAATAATAAAACATTTATGCCAGGCGAGTGAACTGTCCAAAAACTGCCCTCGGACCCCAGCGGGTTAATAAAAACAAACTGAATTTTAGACATCTTACATATATATTACTCTGGAACAAAGAGGACAGACAGTGTTTGACATAAACAGGATTCTAAATAGCAAACAGGAATCGAATGCAATGACTCCAATTGAAAATAACGGAGAAGCAACCTGGGCTTCTTCTGGCATTTTTACATAAAGCAAACACAATAACAACGTCTACAAAGCAATAGAATATATTCACGAGATCGCTGTTGCAAAGGGCTGCTGCTCACACTGTGTTCCCGCGTGCACAAAACTGTTGCAACGGGATTGTTCATGCGGTTTCGTGGTTCACTCATACAAGCTATTCCGTCGTGATTCGCCCTGAGTTGTACTTATTCGTACTATGTGTGAAGGAGCCTTTACCGTAGTAACAGTGCCTTCAGCATCACTCCACCAGTGGTCAGGACGCAGAGTACAAGCACGTGTGGACAGGGCATAGAGTAACACATTAAATGTGAAACAGACGGTTTTAATATTTTGCCACCATCCACGCGATATTTTATGGTCTCAAAGCTCACACGATTAACCAATCAGATTCATGGAAAGAATGTTTCTGGATTAGAATTTTTTTTCCTCAAAATTCTACACCCAATACCCAAATAATGACAATCTAAAAACGTTTTTGAGATTTTTGCAAATTTATTAAAAATAAAAAAACCCTAATAAATTATATGTACATAAGTATTCATAGCCTTTGCCATGAAGCTCAAACTTGAGCTCAGCTGCATCATGTTTCCACTGATCATCCTTGAGATGTTTCTACAGCTTAAATGGAATCCACCTGGGGTCAATTCTGTTGATTGGACATGATTTGGAAAGACACACACGTGTCTACATATAAGGTCCCACAGTTGACAGTGTATGTCAGAGCACAAACCAAGCATGAAGTCAAAGGATTTGTCTGTAGACCTCTAAGACAGAATTGTCTTGAGTCACAAATCTGGGGAAGGGTACAGAAACATTTCTGATTATTTGAAGGTCCCTGTTAGCACAGTGGCCTCCATCATCCATAAATGAAAGAAGTTTGGATCCACCAGGACTCTTCCTACAGCTGGCCGCCCATCTAAACTGAGTGATCAGGGGAGAAGGGCCTTAGTCAGGGAGGTGACCAAGAACCTTATGGTCCCTCTGTCAGAGCTCCAGCATTCCCATGTCGAGAGAGGAGAACCTTCCAGAAGGACAACCATTTCTGCAGCAATCCACCAATCAGGTCTGTATGGTAGAGTGGTCAAATGGAACCCACTCCTTAGCAAAAGGCACATGGCAGCCCACCTGAAGTTTGCTAAAAAAAAAAAAAAAAAGGCACCTGAAGGACTCTCAGACCATGAGAAGTAAAATTCCCCTGTCTGATGAGACAAAGATTGAACACTTTGGCGTGAATACCAGGCGTCATATGTTTGGAGGAAACCAGGCACCATCACTGCAGTGAAGCATGGTGGTGGTAGCATCATGCTGTGGGGATGTTTTTCAGGAGCAGGAACTTGGAGACTAGTCAGGATTGAGGGAAAGATGAATGCAGCAATGTACAGAGACATCCTGGATGAAAACCTGCTCCATGGTGCTTCTGACCTCAGACTGGGGCGACAGTTAATGTCTCAGCAGGCAAGATATCAAAGTAAATAAAACTAAAATATAAATAAAAATACCTGCATGCAGACATAAGAAAAATCCAAACTGAACACACACTGTATAGATTCATTTAATATTTAACTCATTTTGTCCACCATGGTGCCAGATTGTTAGTTAGTTAATGATAGTGAGTTACCGGTTGCTGTCACAGTAATCAAGATACAGATTACTTTAGCAGCTGTTTAGTGACTAGTGCAAGTCCAATGTGCCAGACGTGACACGTCAACATGGCACAGAAATCAGACAGGAGTGAATATCGTACCAGCTGTACTCGTTGTCCAGGGCTGAAAGGCAGAACAGATTCCAACCCAGCCTTCTTACTAATGGATGAGTAAGTCTTAACTTCCGCTAACTTACTATATCTTGTGCTATTGCACTTGTATGCTGTGTTACTGAATTTTCCACTTAACCCTCTGGGGCCGACGCTGTCGTATACGATGGCTAAGACCAAGCTGTACTAAATCATAAATAACTTTTTAACGATATGAGATAGAAACTTACTTTTTTTGCTGAAAAGTTAACTCCGCAGACTTTCGAGCCAGCCATCGGCACAGCGATCAGTGAAAGCGGACAGAGCAGAAGCAATGTACAGAGACATCCTCACAACTCTGTCGCTTTGTCGGCGTAAAGCACTGTTTACCATATCAGTGGAGCAAGGGGGAGGGGCCGCTCCTCAGAGTGTAAGGAGCCAAAGTGGGCCAAAGTGTGAAAGCTGCTTTCAGAGCAGGACAGAACACTCCAAAACACAGTAGAAGTATAAGTTTGTGATGTGACCTTTGTGCAATACCAGACAGAAATTACTTTGAGATGAAGACAAACAAAACGCATAGACCATTTTGTATATATTGTTCAAAATGTGCATTTGTGTTTATTGTTTGTACCTTTTTGTTGTACAGTCTTTCATACAAGACCTCAAATTACCTTTATCAAGTGTCAAAACAGTTGTTTATTATAGTTTGCTGTGTGTTTTGAATAAATGTGTGGAAAATTATTTTCCGCTTTACTTTTTTCTTTCTTATTTCTGATTGTAAACCTTTATTACACTTATAAAACACAACAAAAGCATATATATTATGAAAGCACAGATTGTCCTGAAAAAAAAAACTTGATTGTGGGATGCAGGGAGAGCCGTTAACAGCAATAATAAAACATTTATGCCAGGCGAGTGAACTGTCCAAAAAATGCCCTCAGACCCCAGAGGGTTAAATGCAAGAACAGAGGTGTATTGACAACTGAAATTATGTTTACTACACAAAACCTGAAACATTTTGGGTTCATACTGTAAGTAAGTCCCTTCGGCTGCTCCCTTGTTTTGCACTTGGGGTCGCCACAGCAGATCCAAGGTGGATCTGCAGGTTTAATTAGCACAAGTTTTACACCGGATGCCCTTCCTGATGCAACTCCACATGACATAGAGAAATGTGGCAGGGGTGGGATTTGAACCGGGAACCTTCCGCACCAAATCCAAGCGCAATAACCATTTGGCCACCACCCCTACTTTGGGTTCATACTGTCTACAATGAAAAATCTAATTGAATTTATTGCCAAATAAGTTTTCACATGCAAGGAATTTGATCTGGTGTGAAGTAAATGTAAGGATGTTGATGCTTCAGCTGTGAGGACCCCAGCAGCTGGAGAAGGCCAAGGGGACGCCCATTCTTCACCTGGCTGCGTCACATAGATGGTTACTTTGGAGATTTGGGGATGGACTAGATGTTTGCCTGCTTGGTAGCCATCCAAGACCCAAAGTGGTTCCATAGTGTTGTGGATGTGGCACCACATGACGTCAGAACATCTTCCCAAAAAAGACTTGTTTTACCACATCACCTAATGATCTCATGCATGTCCTCTGGCCTTCAATATTAAGATGAAGCACCTCACTTAGATGTAACAGTGAGCTCCTGGACACTCAGAAATCACCATTTCATTCATCTTTTATATCCCTACTTAAAACTCACCATTTTCCCTCTCATATATAATTAGTCACAATTGCTTCTATTTTGTTTAATTTGTACTATGCACATGCTGACACTGTTATTGATGTGAATGTTTTAATTTGTACTTGCTCTGTGTTGTGTGATTTGTAATTCAACTTGTTCTTCAGCACTTTGATGTTTTTTTAAAGCACTGTATGAATAAATTTATGATTATTATTTATTATTCATAAAACTGTCTCACCAAGGTATATTCACAAATGCTCTATACAGTTGATAACACTGCTCAGCTCGCTGGGATCCACTGGACAGAAGTACTGCACACTGTAGGTAATGTTCTGTCTATACAAATGCTCCTTGTAAGTTGTAAGAATGCAATGTTTATTTCTAAAGATGGTAGAAAAGTAGAAAACCTGCACAAAGGCACTTGCGTGATACTGCCTTCCATTGTTGATCCCTATGGCCGCGCCTGTTCTTCTTGATGTAGCAGGATGAAGGTCCTGGGTCCTGATTGAAAAGACGTTCCCGCTAGCTTGGCTAACGGGGGAATTCCCCTTTGGCTGACCTGGTAGAGTAATGGTCTTTAGTGCGAGCCGTGCGGGGTTCGATCCCACTGCCGTCCTGGCCACAAAGATCCTACAGTCCCAACTGGCGTTGTTGGCAGGATGTGGGTTGTCACAGAACATGCTTAAATGCACCTGTGACGTCGGGATGAAGTCAAAAATGGTGGGGAGATATGTAGCAGGATGAAGGTCCTGGGTCCTGATTGAAAAGACGTTCCCGCTAGCCTGGCTAACAGGGGAATTCCCATTTGGCTGACCTGGTAGAGGAATGGTCTTTAGTGTGAGTTGTCCGGGGTTCGATCCCACTGCCATCCCGGCCACAAAGGTCCTACAGTCACAACTGGCATTGTCGGCAGGATGCGGGTTGTCACAGAACATGCTTAAATGCACCTGTGACTTCGAGATGAAGTCAAAAATGGTGGAGAGATATGTAGCAGGATGAAGGTCCTGGGTCCTGATTGAAAAGACGTTCCCGCTAGCTTGGCTCACTGGGGAATTCCCCTTTGGCTGACCTGGTAGAGGAATGGTCTTTAGTGCGAGCTGTCCGGGGTTCAATCCCACCGAAGTCCCCACCACAAAGGTCCTACAGTTACATTGTGTTGAAAGAAACTGCCCAGTGATACCACACTGTGCTACTACGACACCTGCAGGCCATGTTACTGTGCCATCTAGCAAAAGCTCTGTCTTTCTTGTACACACACAGTACAGCAGCTGGTGTTTCCAGATTTTCCCACTATGGATGGCGTCTTTGAAAAACGTTGGATATGAAAAGTAACAAATTTTCACAACCACGGTCTGTCACTTCTGCTGCTGTTGTTGATTTCTGTGGCTTCCATCCTGTTCACTTGCATGCTGGTTTCGTAATCATTCCTCACGTTACTCAAACCCTGGTGTCCCCTCACTCCAGTGCCAGAACATCTTGCTCCCTCCAAGTCTTCCAGTGTTGTTTTCTTTTATGTGTGTTTTTCTGAACTCAGTCTCGGCCAACCCCATCATCCTGTGTAACTTCCCAGTCACCACTGTAGAGTCCTTCTGTTACCTGGCGATTACCATCATCCAGGAGCTCAAGTGGGAGCTGAACGTCAGCTCTCTCACCAAGAGAGCACAACAGAGAATGTACTTTCTGCAGCAGCTGAACAAGTTCAACATGCCAAAAAGAATGATGGTGAACTTCTACACTGCCATCATTAAGTCCATCATCCCCATCACCGTCTGGTACACTACTACCATTGCTAAGGACACGTGCAGACTGCAGCATATCATCCATGCAGCAGAGAAGGTGATCAACTGCAATCTGCCATCCCTACAGGACCTGTACACCTCCAGGGCCCTGAGGCGCTCAAGGAAGATAGTGTCCGATAGTGTCCCTCTCACCCAGGACACAAACCTTTTGTCACCCTTCCCTCTGGCAAACGGCAGAGGTCCATCAGGACTAAAACCTCAAGACAAAAATAGCTTCTTCTTCCATCCGCAGCTAGATTTATAAAAAATGCCAGAGACCCATATTTACTCTGCCCCCCCACTCCCACAAAGTACAGTCTGATCATCCCTGTACTCTTCATCTGCATGCCTGCACAGCCCCATTCCACTATATCTGTTTGACAGTAAACTTAGCTTTGCTCATTTGTCTGTTTGACTCCTTTACTTCTTACAGAAGTATTTTTTCCTTTTCTTTTTATTGTTGTTTATGCACCTATTACTTCTTACAGAAGTATTTTTTTATTTTCTTTTTATTGTTGTTTATGCACCTATTACTTCTTACAGAAGTATTTTTTTTATTTTCTTTTTATTGTTGTTTATGCACCTATTACTTCTTACAGAAGTGTTTTCTTTTACTGTTGTTTATGCACCAATGACACCAGATCAAATCCCTTGTATGTGAGAACTTACTTGGCAATAAATTGGATTCTGATTCTGTTACTGACCATCGCTGCCATTCCATGTTTCCAGAGTTCAGCCTGCTGTCTTTTGGACTTTTTGCCCAGTATGATGGTCACGTCTGTACTGAGCCTCTGTGAATTTTGACTGTCATCCTGGTTTGCCCTTCATGAACATTGTCTCCTCACAGATTGCCTGCTTTGTATTTACTGACTTCAGCTTGTCCATTTTCTGAGGATCAAGACTGTTTTCTTTCCCATTGTGTTGTTCCTTGCTACAGTTGTGCTCAATCCATTTCAAAAATGTCTGTAGATCGGTGGCTTAAAGGAGATATATTATCTGCACACAGGTGCCTTCGTGTTGAGGACCTCAGCAACAGGAGAAGGTCAAGGACATGCCCATGTTTAACCTGCTTGTAGCAGATAAATGGTTACTTTTGAGAGATGGGGTGGACCAGTGGTCTGCCTGGGTGGTTGCCATCCAGGACCCACGTCAGTTCCATTGTGTGGTGCATGTGGTGACACGTGAAGCCAGGGTATGGTCAACAACCTAATCCTGAAGTTACATTAAATGCCAAAGGTTTAGTTGAACACTGAAGGAATCTTGTAATTTATTTGCATTTTAAGTGGGTTTGCACAGTGGTGGGCTCAGATAAGTTAGTGTTGATAGTCACTAATCTGCTCACAAAGTTATCTGTGATAAAGTTAAACTCATAACCCACTACAGCATTAAAATGAAACTAGAGTGGGATTGGGGTATAAGGGACAAAAATTTCAGATTTTAGGGTTTACAGATATTTTTGTCTGGTAAACTTTATTAATTTTTTTTTTTTTTTTTTTGACTTAAAGTTAGCATCGCTCATTTTAGTGGAAGCAAATCAGTGTGCTAATGTTTTTTTTAATATATGTATATATATATATATATATATATATATATATATATATATATATATATATATATATATATATATATATATAGTTTGCTGAAAAGCTAATCTGTGAAAGGAAATGTTATCTTGCTAATTAGCTGTTACCTGATTAGCTGAACTGTCCCCACCACTGCAATTGTGTCATCACAAAGCTTTGTGTTTGGACTCATTGTGTTCAAGAGAAGCTGAGCTTTCGAACGTTATCTAGACATCTTTCAATTTTGTTGAGAAATTGCAATTATAAAATATTGCAAAGTGGTGCATAGGGTGGTGGGAGCTCGCTCGCTCCTGTTCTAAGGGGATAAAGAGATGCACCAGCGGACCTCTGCAGGCTTCTCTGTCTGATCCTGCAACCCGTTCCACTCTGCTTATGGAGATCATCCAGACGTGGATCAGATAGAGAAGGTGTTAGCTCGGCTAGCAGCAGAGAGAGCAATAACTCATTGAACCGTCACATTATGCTCTTCATTATGCAGCACAATGTGTGACGGTAACTCACATTACCTCACATTAGTTCATCCGAGTTACACAGACGAAGACAATAGTAGTCAGAAAAGGAAACAAGGTCTGTGACACTGACATTATAGTTTTACTTTCTTTTCATTTCAAAGGATTATTTCATCAGGTTCCTTGTGTAATTTCATTTTAAAAAATTGGAAATTTGGTAAACTACATTTTTAGAAAGCATCTGAAATGAGATACCCAAAAACAATGTTTCCATTTTTCAAAGGTTGTTATGGTCGCCATCTTGGATTTCCTATAGAGGGTTTTCATGTGACGTATCGGTCACGTCATTTTGTGTCCCGCAGCCATTCTGGATTACGACGCAGTGGCCGCTGTAATACGTTACGTGCATTTGGCGAAAAATTGCAGAAGCTTCAACATCGGTGTGAAGAAGCCTCATGGCACCATGGCGCTGAGAGAGATCTGCCGCTACCAGAAATCCACTGCTACCAGAATTTTATTTTATTTTATTCGGCAATAAAATTACGTAAGAATACATAAAAATACTGCAGAAGATAACACAAGAATGCTTCCAATATGGATGCTTATTTACATTGTGGTCCTCGAGCACCGAGCTGCTGATCTGCAAGCTGCCCTTCTAGTGCCTGGTGAGAGAAATCGCTCAGGACTTCAAGATGACCTCCACTTTCAGAGCTCCGCTGTGATGCTCTGCAGGAGGCTGGTGAGGCTGACCTGGTCGGCAGCTTCCTAGTTCACAATATCGCAGTGTGACACTGTCGGTCAGTTCATTACATCACCACTAAATTCATTATCTGGTATAAGATACGGATCCACTGAACCAACTGCTACACATCTATCAGGATAAATAGCTTTATCGCGAGGATTTAAAGCATCGTAATAACCGTACACTCTCTCCATTTTTCTATCACGTGCCAGCCTCCTTGTAATCCAGAATGGAGACGGCACCTGTCCTGCAGCAAATTAGTCACGTGATTGAAAACCCTCTATATTGGCAACCTTCAAAAGCTAACTGTTATGTGTCGGACGCAGCTCGGAGAACCGACCAGCGTTTGAAGGACCCAGTATGAAATAAGCAGAGCACGGTACAAAGGCTAACTGAATTTAATACATAACAGTGATACAAAAAAACAACAAAAGAAAGTGCGGTCTGGCGTGCTGCGCTCCCAGCAGCGCTAACGGTCCGGAGCCAGAAGCTGTTCGGACCCAAGGACCCCGCCGACACCCCCCAGGTGACCGCAACAAATCGAGTCTGTGAAAGAAGGAACCATTATGTGAGTCCACACTCTACACACAGAGAGAACACTTAAAGGTGTACAAACAGCAAACACTTCCTGGCTTGATTACTAATCAGCTTCCCAACCTGCAGGCATGGAACATCCAGTTCACAAAACTCCACTGCAGTGGAAGCCGATACATGACTAACATACAGCTCAATATAATAAAGGTGTGAGGGACACCACATATACTGACTGTATAAATGTTAGTCACAAAATCTAACGTACCTCAGGAAGTGTGCTGACGAGCGTGAGACCTCACCCCTTCCTCTTTCACAGACCGTGCATCAAACCCTGGACGTTCTCTGCATCCACTGATGATGAGATGGCTCCCGAGACGACGATCTCACCCGTCTGGTCACAAGGTCGAGTCTCTGGCAAATACACACTGTATACTCCAGTCTTAAATGCCACCATGTTCCAATCCATATAGATGCACCTCAGCTGTGAGTCCTGACGAGCCGCAGGTGATCAGGGTGAGGTCCTGATAACCTCAGCAACACAGCCACTCAGTCCCAATGCAAGCCACCTGGAAGGAAAAACAAAAGACAGAAACAAAAAGGCAGCCAGGCCCCCCAGCCATACAACAGTACCCCACCCTCACGGGAAGCCTCCCGGCGACCACACAAACCTGGCCCAGGAGAAACATCCCCCTCCAGGGACCATGGCTGGAAACCGCATCTGCATTCGTCTTCCAACAGAATGGTTGATGTCCTCTCCTCTGGCTGCATCCTTGCCTTTGTTTCAGTCAGTCACTTAGCACAGGTGTGGCCAGGAGTTCTTAAACCTGTGCGGTCAGCCTTTATCCAACCATGTTCGGTCTTTAGTCATAAACAAAAAGACAAACACAAACAACCAAACCACCCCACCCCCCCCCCCCCCCCCCCCCCCCGGGGACCGTCCCATCAAACCCCGGGCGAGGAGAAAAGAAAAACCCCAAACTTAAGCTTAAAAAAAAAAGCGCTAAAACCCCCCCCCCCCCCCCCCAAACGACATGTAGGGACCAACACCCCCCAGAGGACTTCCCGCCAGCTCCAGGAGTAATAACCACAGCCGAGGTCCCTCTGGGATCCAACGTCACCCACGGGGACTCCCAGCGCCTCCCAGAGGACCACTCGTCAACCCCAGGAGACGCCTCCCCTCACGACCAACGGACCCAGCCCCGGCCGTCTATGGCTAGATGGACCCACAGTCCTTTCCCCCCCAGAGGACACCACAGTCAAACCCTGAGGGCGGAAACTGGGGGGAAAACACCCCCCCCCCCCCCCCCCAGGTGCAGAGGTTACCTGGGAAACGCCCAGCATAACCACACTGCACCACTCCAGCAACGCCGACACTACGGCTCACACAGCTGGAGCCAGAGGAGAAGAGAGGGAACAAAAAGAAAATACCCCAAACCCCCCCCTCCCCTCCCGGGTGCAGAGGTTACCTGGGAAACGCCCAGCACAACCTAACTGCACCACTCCAGCAACGCCGACACTACGGCTCACACGGCTGGAGTCAGAGGAGAAGAGAGGGCATAACAAAAAACAAAACAAAAAAAGAAAGAAAAAACAACAACCCAAATACCCCCCCCCCCCATGACCCCCCAGGGGACCGTCCCATCAAACCCTGGGAGGTGAAACTGAAAAAAAAAATAAAAAGAAAGACTAACAGACTGACATAAGGTTGCTCGGGTACTTTTTTTTTTTTTTTTTTCTCATTTTTGGCAGAACTGCAGGGTCACGACCCCAGACACTAAATAGTGAAAAACAAAAAATAAAATCCCACACAAAAACCAACTCAAAAAACACCCACACAAAATGAACTAACACAAAACAAATAAGTGATTTATACCGCCAAGCTCAAACAAATGGAACACACCTGTTCCAACTTAAGAGCTTGACGGTAATGTGACTCAGTCACCAACAGAGGGAGCCAGAGTGCTAAAAATAAAAAAAACCCCTTTGGTGACAGAGAAAACAAACGAGCTGCTTTTCTGTGCGCAGCTGTGAGCAACACACAACCAAAACTGTGATTCAACTAAATAACACCGGAGCTGATACAACAGACGCAGTAGTCATCTTTATCCGGGGAAACGGGGCTACAACTGTAACACAGGAAGCTCAGCGACCCGTGCCACCGAGCTCCGCCGTGCACGTGCACCCATTACAGACACACTCTTGCAGCTCCCGTTTAAACCTCTTATCCGGTCGGAGCGTGACGCGAAGCTGTCGCCAGTCACACTCCACCACGACCCACGGATAAGGCACAAACACAGGAACACGGCTGCAAGAGAGCACAAATCAGTATTCAGTAATGGGTCTCAAACACGCACCATCCGGGCGGAGAGCACCCGCAACTGATCCGGATAACTACTGAACGTCTGCTGCCGCCTTCCCGGCGCGTTACCGTCTCTGCTACCGCTGGGTCCGTGATGTTTGGCCAGAGACTACTGTTATGTGTCGGACACAGCTCGGAGAACCGACCAGCGTTTGAAGGACCCAGTATGAAATAAGCAGAGCACGGTACAAATGCTAACTGAATTTAATACATAACAGTGATACAAAAAAACAACAAAAGAAAGTGCAGTCTGGCGTGGTGCGCTCCCAGCAGCGCTAGCGGTCCGGAGCCAGAAGCTGTTCGGACCCAAGGACCCCGCCGACACCCCCCAGGTGGCCGCAACAAACCGAGTCTGTGAAAGAAGGAACCATTATGTGAGTCCACACTCTACACACAGAGAGAACACTTAAAGGTGTACAAACAGCAAACACTTCCTGGCTTGATTACTAATCAGCTTCCCAACCTGCAGGCATGGAACATCCAGTTCAAAAACTCCACTGCAGTGGAAGCCGATACATGACTAACATACAGCTCAATATAATAAAGGTGTGAGGGACACCACATTTACTGACTGTATAAATGTTAGTCACAAAATCTAACGTACCTCAGGAAGTGTGCTGACGAGCGTGAGACCTCACCCCCTCCTCTTTCACAGACCGTGCATCAAACCCTGGACGTTCTCTGCATCCACTGATGATGAGATGGGTCCCGAGATGACGATCTCACCCGTCTGGTCACAAGGTCGAGTCTCTGGCAAATACACACTGTATACTCCAGTCTTAACTGCCACCATGTTCCAATCCATATAGATGCACCTCAGCTGTGAGTCCTGACGAGCCGCAGGTGATCAGGGTGAGGTCCTGATAACCTCAGCAACACAGCCACTCAGTCCCAAATGCAAGCCACCTGGAAGGAAAAACAAAAGACAGAAACAAAAAGGCAGCCAGGCCCCCCAGCCATACAACACTAACTTTCTTGACTTCTGGTTATTTGTGAGTCAACTTTGTGTTTCACAGTGACAGAGTTACACATAACAGCCCCATTCTTTGGTTGCAGGTTCATATCCTTTATTATAAATTCCAAAAAGGATAGAATATTTTAAATTTTTTCTCCATGTAATGTGGAGTTGTGTCAGGAAAGGCATCCGGCATCAGACTTGTGCTAAGTCAGCATGCAGATCCACCTTGGATCTGCTGTGGCGACCCTGATTGCAAACAAGGGAGCAGCTGAAGAGTTGTTGTTCTTAATAGAGGGCCACAAATATCTGGATCTCATTAGCAAGGAAAAGACACCCACATGGATCAGGTTCCTATGTCCCATTGTCAGTGTTCCATGATGCATACCACAAAATGGCTGACGCAACATCCAAAATGTGTTTGTAATTGATAAAACCATCTGATCTTTTTATGTCTGTCTAATTGATAAAACTAAAGTATTCCCATGTATTTGGAAAAGAATGGGGAACAGCATGATGGAACACTGATTTGTTGCGTGACACGGAGAAATAAAACATTAAATTTTTACATACCGCCTTGAACGCAACGTGAGCATGACATCTGCTTACACCCACCTACCTCGCTTCACTTTGCAGCCAATCACATAGCCACTGATTTACGACAGGTTAAGGACCGCCTACATGGGGCCAGCCTTGACTCAAGAATAAAAGTTAGTGCAGAAGAAAAATCTAGGCTCTTTGTCCAGATGTTACATGTGATCTGTTCAAAGACCCCAGCACTGCTGGATGACTCTCTGTAATCAGTGTAGGCACCTTTTCAATACAACATCTAAACTTTTACGTCTGTTTCCTGTCCAATTCTTGTTGAGATTACTCACCACAAAAAGAACACCATAAGTCATTGGCGTCATGTACGGGCAAAAAAAAAAAAAAAAAAAAAAAAAAAATCCAAAATGGTAGCACACACTTACTATTCATCAGCTTCTGCAATTTGGCATTAGTATCTCTAAAGCCTTGCTCTCCAAAATTCTTATTTAATCACTTCAGTCATGATCCTAGGTTGACCAGAAAGTAATTCATAAAGTGAAAAGTTAGTTTTCAAATGTTTCCATTTTCAGAATTCCAAGATGGCTGCCATAACAACCTTTGAATTTTTTTTATTCATTCTCATTTCATAAACTTTCTAAAAATGTATAGTTTACCAAATCTCTCCCAAAAACTTTAATGAATTGTATAAGCAACCTGACTATTTCTGACTTTTTAATTAATCAATTGAAATTTTGGAACCTCATCAATTGTGTTTGGATTTTGTTACGGAACCTGCTCCTAATCCATCATCCATCCAGGATCCACGAATCATGCAGCAGTCTGCAAACATACCTCTGGAATATTACATAAGCAAAGCAGCTTTTTGGATGGATCTGGTGCATCACAGTTCACCTGTTGTGACTGGCCTCTGTGGCTGTGGTCTTTCTCCCCTCCCTCCTTGTTTTGCCAATGGAGATGACTATTGGACTCACCGGTGACTGGTGCAGCACCTGCAATCAACCACTCCTCACAGGATTTCAACCCCAACTATTCACTCCATCTTTGCCAGGTTCTTGCATTGCTCTGTGTGGTAACTTGGCTTAAAAAAACACATTTTTCCAGTTTCTGTTTCTGTTTTTTTGTTGTAGGGTGTCAAAACTCCATCCCCTGGATCTCGTGTGTTACATCACCTGATATTAATGAGTTTATCCTCATTCATATTTCTTTTGGTGAGTTAAAAAATGGGCAAAATTGAGGTGCATTCAAAAACCTCCGGCAGCTATCTGAGTGTATTCCAAGCAGTCAGACTCATTCACGCAGCCAGTCCTAATGTGGAGCACATGCACCAAACTCTCAAGGTGCATTTGAGGTGGAAAAAGCTTGAAAGGCAGTTGAAGTGCAGTTTGACCACATTCTGACTGTATTCTAAGCATTCAAAATGGCAACTCAACAGCATTCGGAGCATTCTGATCACATTCAAGGGAACCTCGTAATGGTCCAGGTACACCAAATCCTGCCGACACGTCCCGATTGTGCTCTGGGTTAGCCGGACATCACCCTGGTGTATCCCGTTCAGAGTATGCAAAGGAAATATAGGAATGTGCAAAGTCTGTGGCATGCAATCATTATGTGCATCAGACGTGAACACTGTGCAACCACACCGCAAACACCGTTTATTACTGCGCGTCAAAGCTTCTCAGAGCCGCTGAGCTGTGTGCGCAGCTGAACAGGCTGGTGCATCCATAATAAGCATATTACAGATACATTGACATCCCTACTTATAGTTTAGATAATGTATCTGTAATAATATGTTCAACATGGTTGTAACACCCCGGTCAAATGTGCTGCACTGCGAGCAGTGCGTCACAGAACCACGCTGTGAGCTGTCATGTCAGCTGAATGACTAGCCACACTGTGAGCTGTCATGTCAGCTGAATGACTGGCCACACTGTGAGCTGTCATGTCAGTTGAATGACTGGCTGCGCTGTGTGTGAGCACATAACAGCTGATCGCACTGCTGTGCGTGCGTGAGGCTAGATCATATGATCACTCAGCTGTGTGTGTGCTCATAATGGCTGAATGATCCACTGCACGTGCATGAGGCTAGATCAAATGAGGACTCAGCTGCGTGTGTGTGCTCATATCAGCTGATGGCTTTGCTACATGTGCATGAGCCTGTCTGGACAGTGGGGCATCTGGCTGTCTGCTAAACATTTGATTTCCTGGTGGGTAAGAGAGAGAGGGCACGTGTGCAATGGGGGATGTGTTAATGTCAGGACCTGCCTTACCTCTCCTCTGGATTCCGTATCTTATCCAATATATGGACTGGTGTATGTAATACAGGATCCCCGAATCATGGGTTTACTGCAATGCACCGTGGACTGGTGGCTATTACCAATAATAATGGCTGTGGGTGTGCACGTTGATGATCTGATGTCTTTCACATGCATCACATGCACTACAGTGATGCAATAGTCAGGGCTTGGATGTCATTCAAAAAACACAGAAGTGACACATGGCAAGTCTACAAAAAAGAGATTACAGTACTCTCCTTGCCACACCCCTCCTCTTGCTTGCCTTCCACCCAGACTTCGAGTAGTGATCGGGCTGCACAAGTATGGCATTTGAGGTGCATTCTGCTTATTCCTGCTGCATTCTGCCGGGATTGTGGGGTTTCGTGCTATGTCCTGGCTTCATTCGACCTGCGCTCTGCGTATTTGTACTGTGCTCCAGCCGCAGTTGACCTGGATTTGGGAGCTGCTGCACACCAAATGTGCCTGAATCATTTGAGGCGGGACATATTCTGGGTATTTATACAGGATTCGTACACGGCTGTCCGAATGTCTGTCCCTCCTGATTGTGCCTCATAGTTTGACTTTGTTTCCCATTCACAGGTACTTCCTGTCTTCGGAGTGAGATTGCATCAGAATTTTGGCTCTCTGTTGGGACTGTTTACACAGAGACTGCTACCTGCTGCTTTGGACTTTGAACTAACAGTCTTTTTCAAGACTTTTTTACTTTTTTACCTTTTTACTCTTTTTACTTTTTTACTGTGCTCCAACGCCTAAGGAAGACCTCTAACGGTCGAAACATCGCGACGGAGCACTTTTATCAGCTAACTTTCATCAGCGTTGGCAAGCTAACTAGCTTGCTAACGCTTTCGTTTTTATTTATTTATTCTTTTTTTTTTAGCACTGTTGTCGTGCGTTACCTGTGCTGCTCCACAGCGTGTTTAGTCGATTTTTATTTTATTTTAGCACCGTTGTCGTGCGTTCGCTGTTGTTGTGCGTTACCTGTGCTGCTTCATGGCCTGTTTGGTGCCTTAATTAAGGCACTCCTTCTGCTGAATCACCTCTAAATTATGTACACATTATTCACTTTGTGTGTTTTTAGGAATCCGCTAGGTTGCGTAGCTACTAGCTCTTAGCCGATTTAGCATGGCGGCTTCTCCTGTCTCTCCCGTACTTTTCTGCTCTGGGTGTGAAATGTTTAGTTATTCCTCGGCCTCCTTTAGCAGTAACGGTACTTGTAATAAGTGCAGCTTATTCGTAGCTTTGGAGGCCAGGCTGGGCGAATTGGAGACTCGGCTCCGCACCGTGGAAAATTCTACAGCTAGCCAGGCCCCTGTAGTCGGTGCGGACCAAGGTAGCTTAGCCGCCGTTAGTTCCCCCCTGGCAGATCCCGGGCAGTCGGGAAAGCAGGCTGACTGGGTGACTGTGAGGAGGAAGCGTAGCCCTAAACAGAAGCCCCGTGTACACCATCAACCCGTTCACATCTCTAACCGTTTTTCCCCACTCGACGATACACTCGCCGAGGATCAAACTCTGGTTATTGGCGACTCTGTTTTGAGAAATGTGAAGTTAGTGACACCAGCAACCATTGTCAATTGTCTTCCGGGGGCCAGAGCAGGCGACATCGAAGGACATTTGAAATTGCTGGCTAAGGCTAAGCGTAAATTTGGTAAGATTGTAATTCACGTCGGCAGTAATGACACTCGGTTACGCCAATCGGAGGTCACTAAAATTAACATTAAATCGGTGTGTAACTTTGCAAAAACAATGTCGGACTCTGTTGTTTTCTCTGGGCCCCTCCCCAATCAGACCGGGAGTGACATGTTTAGCCGCCTGTTCTCCTTGAATTGCTGGCTGTCTGAGTGGTGTCCAAAAAATGAGGTGGGCTTCATTGATAATTGGCAAAGCTTCTGGGGAAAACCTGGTCTTGTTAGGAGAGACGGCATCCATCCCACTTTGGATGGAGCAGCTCTCATTTCTAGAAATCTGGCCAATTTTCACTGTCCAGCGTTGGGACCAGGAGGCAGAGCTGTGGTCTTATACACCTCTCTGCAGCTTCTCTCCCCCTGCCGTCCCCTCGTTGCCCCGTCCCCGTGGAGACGTTGCCTGCTCCCAGGCCACCAATAATCAGCAAAAATCTATTTAAGCATAAAAATTCAAAAAGAAAAAATAATATAGCACCTTCAATTGCACCACAGACTAAAACAGTTAAATGTGGTCTATTAAACATTAGGTCTCTCTCTTCTAAGTCCCTGTTGGTAAATGATATAATAATTGATCAACGTATTGATTTATTCTGCCTAACAGAAACCTGGTTACAGCAGGATGAATATGTTAGTTTAAATGAGTCAACACCCGCGAGTCACACTAACTGTCAGAATGCTCGTAGCACGGGCCGGGGCGGAGGATTAGCAGCAATCTTCCATTCCAGCTTATTAATTAATTAAAAACCTAGACAGAGCTTTAATTCATTTGAAAGCTTGTCTCTTAGTCTTGTCCATCCAAATTGGAAGTCTCAAAAATCAGTTTTATTTGTTATTATCTATCGTCCACCTGGTCGTTACTGTGAGTTTCTCTGTGAATTTTCAGACCTTTTGTCTGACTTAGTGCTTAGCTCAGATAAGATAATTATAGTGGGCGATTTTAACATCCACACAGATGCTGAGAATGACAGCCTCAACACTGCATTTAATCTATTATTAGACTCTATTGGCTTTGCTCAAAAAGTAAATGAGTCCACCCACCACTTTAATCATATCTTAGATCTTGTTCTGACTTATGGTATGGAAATAGAAGACTTAACAGTATTCCCTGAAAACTCCCTTCTGTCTGATCATTTTTTAATAACATTTACATTTACCCTGATGGACTACCCTGCAGTGGGGAATAAGTTTCATTACACTAGAAGTCTTTCAGAAAGCGCTGTAACTAGGTTTAAGGATATGATTCCTTCTTTATGTTCTCTAATGTCATATACCAACACAGAGCAGAGTAGCTACCTAAACTCTGTAAGGGAGTTAGAGTATCTCGTCAATAGTTTTACATCCTCATGAAGACAACCTTGGATGCTGTAGCTCCTCTGAAAAGAGAGCTTTAAATCAGAAGTGTCTGACTCCGTGGTATAACTCACAACTCGTAGCTTAAAGCAGATAACCCGTAAGTTGGAGAGGAAATGGCATCTCACTAATTAGAAGATCTTCACTTAGCCTGGAAAAAGAGTTTGTTGCTCTATAAAAAAGCCCTCCGTAAAGCTAGGACATCTTTCTACTCATCACTAATTGAAGAAAATAAGAACAACCCCAGGTTTCTTTTCAGCACTGTAGCCAGGCTGACAAAGAGTCAGAGCTCTATTGAGCTGAGTATTCCATTAACTTTAACTAGTAATGACTTCATGACTTTCTTTGCTAACAAAATTTTGACTATTAGAGAAAAAATTACTCATAACCATCCCAAAGATGTATCGTTATCTTTGGCTGCTTTCAGTGATGCCGGTATTTGGTTAGACTCTTTCTCTCCGATTGTTCTGTCTGAGTTATTTCATTAGTTACTTCATCCAAACCATCAACATGTTTATTAGACCCCATTCCTGCCAGGCTGCTCAAGGAAGTCCTACCATTATTCAATGCTTCAATCTTAAATATGATCAATCTATCTTTGTTAGTTGGTTATGTACCACAGGCCTTTAAGGTGGCAGTAATTAAACCATTACTTAAAAAGCCATCACTTGACCCAGCTATCTTAGCTAATTATAGGCCAATCTCCAACCTTCCTTTTCTCTCAAAGATTCTTGAGAGGGTAGTTGTAAAACAGCTAACTGATCACCTGCAGAGGAATGGTCTATTTGAAGAGTTTCAGTCAGGTTTTAGAATTCATCATAGTACAGAAACAGCATTAGTGTTGTGAAAGTGTAGGTACACAGACCCACAACAGGGGGCGTAATGAACGGACAATGGAGAAAGGTGAATAACAAGTTTTACTGTTGTGAAACGAGCACAACGAATACAACAATTAACAATTTGGGGTCGAATCCGCTGGTGTCATGTGGGCAGGCTCGAAGGTAGGAGACGTCCGTCTCAGTCGAACCGGAACCACCCAGATCTCCTCTGCCACCGAACCCTGGAAATACTGGAACCGCCAAGTCCCGAATTCCCAGGTGGCCACTGCCTCCGCTCGTCGGATCCGGTACTGCTGGCGGGAGAGAGCAACAACACACAGGTGTGGATGCGACAGCACCCAGTAACGGAGAGGGGAAGAGCCGCCTCCACCTCTTGTCAATATATAGCAGGAAGGTGAGTACTTATCCAAGCAATTTAGCTATCAGTAGTCAGCAGTCCTGAAAAGGTTTAACAAGTTTTAGCTGGTTATTCAGTATATGAATGCAGAGAACGTTACCTCAGTCTTAAGGCGATATCTCGGCACTGAGGTGGAGACGCCGTCCTGATGATATACCCCCGGGCTGAGTGGAGTCAGCTGTGTCCAGTAATGGGTGACAGCTGTCACCCTGACTGCTCTAGTACGGCGGCGGCGCCCTCTGGTGCCTGGAGCCCGCACTCCAGGCAGGGCGCCCTCTGGTGGTGGTGGGCCAGCAGTACCTCCTCTTCAGCGGCCCACACAACAGGACCCCCCCCTCAACGGGCGCCTCCTGGCGCACGACCGGGCTTGTCCGGATGGCGACGGTAGAAGTCGGCCAGGAGGGCCGGGTCCAGGATGAAGCCCTTCTTCACCCAGGAGCGTTCTTTGGGGCTGTACCCCTCCCAGTCCACCAGGTACTGAAAACCCCGGCCCATTCGACGGACGTCGAGGAGCCGGCGCACGGTCCAAGCCGGTTCCCCGTCGATGATCCGGGCAGGAGGTGGTGCCGGACCCGGGGTGCAGAGGGGTGAGGTGTGATGGGGTTTTATCCGGGAGACATGAAAAACTGGATGAATCCGCAGCGAGGCCGGAAGCTGGAGCCTCACTGCGGCGGGATTGATGACTTTGAGGATTGTGAAGGGACCAATGTATCGTTCTTGGAGTTTGGGGGAGTCCACTTGAAGGGGAATGTCCTTGGTGGACAACCACACTTCCTGCCCAGGACGATACTTGGGGGCCGGGGCCCACCGCCGGTCTGCATGTTTCTTCGCCCTCGTCCGGGCCTTCAACAAAGCAGAGCGGGCGGCACGCCACACCCGACGGCACTTCCGTAGGTGGGCCTGGACCGAGGGCACACCGACCTCTCCCTCGACCACCGGAAACAAGGGGGGCTGATACCTCAAGCACACCTCAAACGGGGAGAGGCCGGTGGCTGATGACACTTGGCTGTTGTGGGCGTACTCGATCCAGGCCAGGTGGGTACTCCAGGCCGTCGGGTGCGCGGCTGTCACACAGCGAAGTGTCTGCTCCAGTTCCTGATTTGCCCGCTCTGCCTGCCCGTTGGTCTGGGGGTGGTACCCAGACGAGAGGCTGACCGTGGCCCCCAGTTCCCGGCAGAAGCTCCTCCAGACGTGCGAGGTGAACTGGGGACCGCGATCGGAGACGATGTCTGATGGTATTCCATGCAGACGGACGACGTGGTGGACCAGGAGGTCCGCTGTCTCCTGGGCCGTTGGGAGCTTCGGGAGGGCCACGAAGTGGGCCGCCTTGGAGAAACGGTCCACTATCGTGAAGACGACGGTGTTTCCCTGGGATGGCGGGAGACCCGTGACGAAGTCCAGGCCGATGTGGGACCAGGGGCGATGAGGCACGGGCAGTGGCTGTAGCAGCCCTGAGGTCTTTCGGTGGTCTGCCTTGCCCCTGGCGCAGGTGGTACAGGCCTGGACGTAGTCCCGGACGTCGGCCTCCAGGGACGCCCACCAGAAGCGTTGCCGGACGACTGCCACGGTCCTTTGCACCCCAGGGTGACAGGAGAGCTTAGAACCGTGACAGAAGTCCAGGACTGCAGCCCTAGCCTCTGGTGGGACATATAGTCTGTTCTTTGGTCCGTGTCCGGGGTCCGGGTCACGGGTCAGGGCCTCCCGGACGGTCTTCTCCACGTCCCAGGTGAGGGCGGCCACGATAGCGGACTCCGGGATGATGGGATCCGGGGGATCCGACGGTTCCGTTTTGACTTCGTCTTCATGCACCCGGGACAATGCATCCGATCTTTGATTCTTGGTCCCGGGACGGTAGGTAATCCGGAAGTCAAAACGGCCAAAGAACAGTGACCAGCGGGCTTGCCTGGGGTTCAGCCGCTTGGCGGTCCTGATGTACTCCAGGTTCCGATGGTCAGTGAAAACCGTGAATGGCACGGTTGTTCCCTCCAACAGATGTCTCCACTCTTCGAGGGCCTCTTTCACAGCAAGGAGTTCCCGATTGCCGACATCATAGTTCCGTTCAGCGGGGGTCAACCTGCGGGAAAAATAGGCACACGGGTGAAGGACCTTATCGGTCTTCCCGCTCTGGGAGAGCACCGCTCCTATCCCTGAGTCCGAGGCATCCACTTCAACCACTAACTGGCAGCTAGGATCGGGCTGCACCAGAACTGGTGCAGACGAAAAGCGCCGTTTCAACTCCTTGAACGCGGCTTCGCACCGATCCGACCAGGTGAAGGGGACTTTTGGAGAGGTCAGGGCTGTCAGGGGGCTGACTACCTGACTGTAGCCCTTAATGAACCTCCTGTAGAAATTAGCAAAGCCGAGGAACTGTTGCAGCTTCCTACGGCTTGTGGGTTGGGGCCAATCTCTCACTGCCGCAACCTTGGCCGGATCAGGGGCGACGGAGTTAGAGGAAATGATAAACCCCAGGAAGGACAAAGAAGTGCGGTGGAATTCACACTTCTCGCCCTTCACAAACAGGCGGTTCTCCAACAACCGCTGCAGGACCTGACGGACATGCCGGACATGAGTCTCAGGATCCGGGGAAAAGATGAGTATATCGTCTAGATACACGAAGACGAACCGGTGCAGGAAGTCCCGCAAGACATCGTTTACCAACGCTTGGAAAGTCGCGGGAGCATTAGTGAGACCGAACGGCATGACCAGGTACTCAAAATGACCTAAGGGGGTGTTAAATGCCGTCTTCCACTCGTCTCCCTTCCGGATCCGAACCAAATGATACGCATTCCTAAGATCCAGCTTGGTGAAGATTTTGGCTCCATGCAAGGGGGTGAACACTGAATCCAACAAGGGCAACGGGTATCGGTTGCGAACCGTGATTTCGTTCAACCCCCTGTAATCAATGCATGGACGAAGCCCGCCATCCTTTTTACCCACAAAAAAGAAACCTGCACCCATCGGAGAGGTGGAATTCCGGATCAACCCGGCAGCTAATGAGTCCCGGATGTAGGTCTCCATTGATTCACGCTCCGGCCGTGAGAGGTTGTACAGCCTACTGGACGGGAACTCACTGCCTGGAACCAAATCAATGGCACAATCATACGGGCGGTGGGGAGGAAGCGTGAGAGCCAGATCCTTGCTGAACACGTCAGCGAGGTCATGGTACTCCGCCGGCACCGCCTTCAGATTGGGCGGGACTCGGACCTCCTCCTTAGCTTGGGAGCCGGGAGGAACCGAGGAACCTAGACACTCCCGATGGCAGGTTTCGCTCCACTGAACCACTACCCCGGACGGCCAATCGATCCGGGGATTGTGCTTTAGCATCCAGGGAAAACCCAAAACCACACGGGAGGTGGCCTGAGTCACAAAGAACTCGATCACCTCCCGGTGGTTACCTGACACCACCAGAGTTACTGGAGGTGTCTTATGCGTGATTGGTGGGAGTAGGGAGCCATCTAGCGCCCGAACCTGCACAGGCGAGGTAAGAGCCACCAGAGGGAGCCCTATCTCCCTGGCCCATCTACTGTCAAGCAGATTCCCCTCAGAGCCCGTGTCCACCAGTGCTGGGGCCTTCAGGGTTGAATCCTCAAACAGGATCGTGACTGGGAGTCGTGTAGCAATGTGGGTGTGTCCCACGTGAATGTTTTGGCCCACCCCTGGCCCAGTCTCTAGGGGCGGGCGTTTGGCGTTTGACCGCTCGGGGCAGTCTCACATGGTGCTCTATTGAACCACAAACAAGACACGCTCCGTGGGTCCATCTCCTCTGTGCATCTGGTGCCCTAAATGTTGCCCTACTCGTGTCCCTAGCTTCGTCAGTAGGGGGAGCTGTGACCCCACGGAGCGCAGGGGGCTGTGGAGCGTGGGGAAGGCGGAGCTCGATCGGAACCGGAAGGGAGAGGGACGACGCGTGCCTGGCCACGCCCTTCGCCTCGTTCCCGACGGCGTTCTTCTAACCGGTTGTCGAGTCGTATGACCAGATCGATGAGCCCGTCTAAGTCCCGCGGTTCGTCCTTCGCCACCAGGTGCTCTTTTAGGACCAATGACAGTCCGTTTACAAAGGTGGCGCGGAGGGCAGTGCTATTCCAGCCGGATCTCGCCGCCGCGATGCGGAAGGCGACTGCATAGGCAGCTGCGCTCCGACGCCCCTGTCTCATTGACAGTAGCGCGGTTGAAGCGGACTCTCCTCTGTTGGGATGGTCGAACACCGTTCTGAGCTCCCGTACAAACCCAACGTATGTATGAAGGAGCCGTGAGTTCTGCTCCCAGAGCGCTGTAGCCCAAGCGCGTGCCTCCCCGCGAAGCAGATTTATTACATAAGCTACTTTGCTAGCATCAGTCGCGTACATCACGGGACGCTGTCCGAAGACGAGCGAACACTGCATCAGAAAATCCGCGCACGTCTCCACACAGCCTCCGTACGGTTCTGGAGGGCTTATGTATGCTTCTGGGGACGGAGGAAGGGACCGTTGAACGACCAGTGGAACGTCACTTTCACGCGCAGGGTCCTCGGGAGGGAGAGCCGCAGCGGCGCCCGAAGGGCGCGCCTCCACTTGTGCGGCGAGAGCCTCCACCCTGCGGTTTAGGAGAACGTGCTGCTCGGTCATTAAATCGATCCGAGAGGTGAAAGCGGTGAGGATCCGCTGCAACTCACCGATTACCCCTCCCGAAGCCGCCGACGCGCCTTGGTCTTCCATTGGCCGTTCAACAGCCGGTGACGCCCTCGGGGTCCATGACGTGGCGAGATATCCTGTTGTGAAGTGTAGGTACACTGACCCACAACAGGGGGCGTAATGAATACGGACAATGGAGAAAGGTGAATAACAAGTTTTACTGTTGTGAAACGAGCACAACGAATACAACAATTAACAATTTGGGGTCGAATCCGCTGGTGTCATGTGGGCAGGCTCGAAGGTAGGAGACGTCCGTCTCAGTCGAACCGGAACCACCAGATCTCCTCTGCACCGAACCCGGAATACTGGAACCGCCAAGTCCCGACTTCCCAGGTGGCCACTGCCTCCGCTCGTCGGATCCGTACTGCTGGCGGGAGAGCGCAACAACCCACAGGTGTGGATGCGACGCACCCAGTAACGGAGAGGGGAAGAGCAGCCCTCCACCTCTTGTCAATATATAGCAGGAAGGTGAGTACTTATCCAAGCAATTTAGCTATCAGTAGTCAGCAGTCCTGAAAAGGTTTAACAAGTTTTAGCTGGTTATTCAGTATATGAATGCAGAGAACGTTACCTCAGTCTTAAGGCGATATCTCGGCACTGAGGTGGAGACGCCGTCCTGATGATATACCCCCGGGCTGAGTGGAGTCAGCTGTGTCCAGTAATGGGTGACAGCTGTCACCCTGACTGCTCTAGTACGGCGGCGGCGCCCTCTGGTGCCTGGAGCCCGCACTCCAGGCAGGGCGCCCTCTGGTGGTGGTGGGCCAGCAGTACCTCCTCTTCAGCGGCCCACACAACAATTAGTGAAGGTTACAAATGATCTTCTTATGGCTTCGGACAGTGGACTTATCTCTGTGCTTGTTTTGTTGGACCTCAGTGCTGCTTTTGATACTGTTGACCATAAAATTTTATTACAGAGATTAGAGCATGTCATAGGTATTAAAGGCACTGCGCTGCGGTGGTTTGAATCATATTTGTCTAATAGATTACAGTTTGTTCATGTAAATGGGGAATCTTCTTCACAGACTAAAGTTAATTATGGAGTTCCACAAGGTTCTGTGCTAGGACCAATTTTATTCACTTTATACATGCTTCCCTTAGGCAGTATTATTAGACGGTATTGCTTAAATTTTTCATTGTTACGCAGATGATACCCAGCTTTATCTATCCATGAAGCCAGAGGATACACACCAATTAGCTAAACTGCAGGATTGTCTTACAGACATAAAGACATGGATGACCTCTAATTTCCTGCTTGCTTTTAAACTCAGATGAAACTGAAGTTATTGTACTTGGCCCCACAGATCTTGGAAGCATGGTGTCTAGCCAGATCGTTGCTCTGGATGGCATTTCCATGATCTCTGGTGGTGCTGTGAGAAATCTTGGAGTCATTTTTGATCAGGATATGTCATTCAAAGCGCATATTAAACAAATATGTAGGACTGCCTTTTTGCATTCACGCAATATCTCTAAAATCAGAAAGGTCTTGTCTCAGAGTGATGCTGAAAAATTAATTCATGCATTTATTTCCTCTAGGCTGGACTATTGTAATTCATTATTATCAGGTTGTCCTAAAAGTTCCCTAAAAAGCCTTCAGTTGGTTCAGAATGCTGCAGCTAGAGTACTGACGGGGACTAGCAGGAGAGAGCATATCTCACCCGTGTTGGCCTCTCTTCATTGGCTTCCTGTTAATTCTAGAATAGAATTTAAAATTCTTCTTCTTACTTATAAGGTTTTGAATAATCAGGTCCCATCTTATCTTAGGGACGTCGTAGTACCATATTACCCCCATTAGAGCGCTTCGCTCTCAGACTGCAGGCTTACTTGTAGTTCCTAGGGTTTGTAAGAGTAGAATGGGAGGCAGAGCCTTCAGCTTTCAGGCTCCTCTCCTGTGGAACCAGCTCCCAATTCAGATCAGGGAGACAGATACCCTCTCTACTTTTAAGATTAGGCTTAAAACTTTCCTTTTCGCTAAGGCTTATAGTTAGGGCTGGATCAGGTGACCCTGGACCATCCCTTGGTTATGCTGCTTTAGACGTAGACTGTGGGGGGGTTCCCATGATGCACTGTTTCTTTCTCTTTTTGCTCTGTATGCATCACTCTGCATTTAATCATTAGTGATCGATCTCTGCCCCCCTTCACAGCATGTCTTTTTCCTGGTTCTTTCCCTCAGCCCCAACCAGTCTCAGCAGAAGACTGCCCCTCCCTGAGCCTGGTTCTGCTGGAGGTTTCTTCCTGTTAAAAGGGAGTTTTTCCTTCCCACTGTAGCCAAGTGCTTGCTCATAGGGGGGTCGTTTGACCGTTGGGGTTTTTCATAATTATTGTATGGCCTTGCCTTACAACATAGAGCGCCTTGGGGCAACTGTTTGTTGTGATTTGGCGCTATATAAGAAAAAAGTTGATTGATTGATTGATTCGCCCTGATTCAGCTTAATTCCTGTTCATTGTTCATGTTTCTCTAACCATCATCTCTTAGGGGAGGTGATGGTCTGGTTAAGTGTTGGGCTTCAGACCAGAGGATCCTCGTTTCAAAACCCAGCCAGAACCAGAAAATCACTAAGGGCCCTTGGTCAAGGTCCGTAATCTCCTTGTTGTTTCTGGTGTGTAGTGAACGCCTTGCATGGCAGCACCCTGACATTGGTGCATGTGAGTGTATGTGAATGGGTGAATGTGAGGCATAATTGTAAAATGTTTTGAACTTCTGATGCAGATGGAAAATCACTATATAAATACAGCCCATTTACCATGAGCATGCAGGTGCTTCAGTGTTGGTCTTCAGTGGTTGGCGAAGGCCTGGCTAATGCAGATTAAGTGGTCAGTTTTGGGCAGTTCCATGATGTGTTAGATGCAGTATTGCACAGAAATAGTGTATGTGCCAAGACTTATCTATAGAATAGACTTGAGAAATAGTGGTGAGAACCTCTGAACTTTGTATTTTGGGCACTATGGGCATCGATTACTATGCACAATGAGTATAATATAAAATAAACAGACAGGCTTATCAAGTTGCTTGCGATGTGTTGTTGCTTATCACTAGGGATGGGTATTGATAAGATTTTATCAATATCGATACCATTATCGATTCTGCTTACCGATCTAATTCCTTATCGATTCCCTTATTGATACCGCTTGTGAATTTTCTGTGTACTAAAAGTAGACTTTACAGGTTTTCTATGTCAACAACATTTTAAATTGGTCACTGGATCCTTGATCTCTGGACATAAATAAAATCTGTAGTGTTTGTCAAAAGACATTTTGGCATGAATGTCTCTCCGTACCTCTGAGCTGAGCTCAGCCGGTTGCTGCACATCAGCACAGGACATCTCGATTTGGGAGGAAAAAATGTTTTGATCGATTGCAGTTTGTATTAAAACATTTGGAAAGAGGTGTCAATTGATTTTAAACAGCGTTTTAATTCCGACTGGACTCTATCGCTCTAACTTGACTCAGCAGAGAGCCGTGCAGCGTTTGGAGCTGTGTGAACAGAACGGAGGATGATTCTTGTTTCTTTCTCACAACAAGACAGGAGTCCCAGTTAGTGACTTTAATCTGCACAAAAGTGACTCACGATTGACATATTCAGGGATGAAAGTGGTGAAAACAAAAAAAGCTGGAACTCAAAATTACCCCCAACACCACCTGCACGAAAATGTTTGAATTCTAGAAGCTCTGAAATGCAATCTGGGGCTATTTCAGACAATAAACTGCAGTGAGTGCAGCATCCATTTAGGTGAGAAAAAAAAACAACTTTACTTATTCTAATTAATTCCAGTAGTATTCTGCTCTTACTAAGATGCAGTAGTTTTCTATCTTGGCAGATAGTTCTGGAGGAAATCACTGAAGAAATTAACAAATTGAAAATATAGTTTGACCAAAACAAATTGTCACTAAACTTAAATAAAACAGGGATGAAGTGGAGATGTAAGAGTCACTAGGTGTTCACAGGAAACACTTATTTATTTCTGTATCTAATTATTCATTTTCATTGTGGGGTATTATCTTTTCTGTTGTGTTTTGTTTCATCAGGTTCTTTTTGTCTCTTTCTCTAAAATAGTATTGTAGCATTATTATTTATTATTACTATTATTGTTGTTGTGCAAACAAGGGAGCAGCCGAAGGGACTTACCTATTACTATTATTGTTGTTGTTGCTATTATTATTATTAATATATAAATAAAAATAAATTAAATCTCGATACCCATCCCTACTTATCACTTGGCCCTACCTCTGGATGCCCGGTGGTCTGGGCAGTATGGGTACGTGCTCAGTCCCATTGGATGGGGGGTGGTCATCTTCTGACTCCAGTGCTGGTGCCAAAGCCTTTTGAGTACTTTTCTGCTTGAGGCATTGCCTTGTCTTGCACCAGAGTGCAGTCTCAGGTGGGGCATAGGCCTACCCTTTCTGTTGGGTTTGAGCCCTGTTTGGGGCCTTTGACTATACATCTGTGCCCTATGCCTTGTGCTCACAGGACTGATTTGCTCCTGCATGAGATGATTTGGTGTACAACTACATGGTGTGGCTAGTCTGGTTCCCTGGCAATGTGGAGTGCAGATCCTTCAGCGAACTGTCCACTCATTGCATGTCCTTTCCCACGATAGCTGGCATTTTTGGCTTGGGGTCCCTGTCATGACTGGGTGCTCCCTGGCCGACGAGTCTCTCCATTATATATACATAGATTCTCAGCTGTAAGACAAACACAATGCATAAGAACACCTATCTATCTATCTATCTATCTATCTATCTATCTATCTATCTATCTATCTATCTATCTATCTATCTATCTATCTATCTATCTATCTATCTATCTATCTATCTATCTATCTATCTATCTATCTATCTATCTATCTGTATATCACTGATGTTTTATTGTTATTGTAAGAACAATTTTGTATTGTTTTGTTTATGGCCAATTAAAATGAGAAGAAAAAAAAAAACATCTCCAACTGTTTGTCAAGTCAAGAAGCATACTGTGGTGTCACAGAATATGGCACCATTGCACCAAGAAACCATCTTGGGTCTTAAATGGCAACCACCAAGAAAGACAACTTGTTCGTCCTCACCTCTCAAAATGAACCATATTTGCCACAGCCAGGTGAAATGCAGGCATTCCCTTGGCCTTCCACAGCTACTGGGGTTCTCAACACTGACGCACCTACATCCTGGATCACACAAAGAAAAACGCACCACATAGCCAAAACGTTGAAGCACGAGTTGCATCCAAATGCAAGTGATGCTTCTCACCTGTCTCTAGCCAAGTAACTGCTTGTTTGACACAGTTATTTCAGCTGTACCCAAGGAACCTCCAAAGCGATCACCATCACCTTAGGCCACGGGTAGGGGTCCAAGTCTCACAACCATACAGTAAGACAGGAAGCACCAGGGGTATTATTATGCAAGTTTGTTGGAATAGAATAACTGCACAGTATATATTCTTAAAGTATTTGCAAACTGTGATTTATATTTGAATAATATACACAGACAGGGGTTTGACGGTGGGGTACATACATCATTATCCAGTATTATCTAAGCCTGAGTTGAGTGTAATTGTGCTGCGAATGTGTATTGTAAGTTTAAAAACATTGTGAAAGACTTATCACTGTTGTGACTCTGCAGCAGCTAAACTCCTAATATTCTGCGGTGGTATCTTGGACAAAAGCTGTCAGATCTGCAGTCTGAAGCTTCTGAACTTAAATGACCTTTATGTTTAACAAAAAAAAAAAGTTCAGGAAACTCAGCTCTACCCAATAATGGTGTGAGGCAGATTCCACGAGAATCATTTTTCAAATTCCACAATCAAGCTGAGCGAGTGTGGGAATGATTCCGTGATTGCGTTGCTACAGAGCAAATGAATTGTGGTTTAACAAGACCGCACGTACTGATTGTTTCACGGTGCATTGACTTTAATATTCTGACACGACGAGTTTCATTTCAGCAACTTGTGTCGGTCTGTGTCTGAGAGTTAGTTTGGGAAGCCATACATCTACATTCACAATCACTGTTCCCTGTTTGGGAGATTTTATTCATTTGTGTGTTTATCTTGTGCTATTTTTTTAACTTGAAAGTATTATTCTAGTGTTGGAGACCCTCAAATGCTGAGTCAGAACATCTCGATCTTCTAAGAGACTTCTTGCACATCATTAGACCCTGCACAGCCACTTGCGTGGCTATTACTGGGCCATTAACACCCTCACTACCAGCACCCACCCCTCCTTATTTGTGTGTCTGCAGTGTTTTGTTGAATGCTATACATCAGCACATGTTGCCATCTGCCATGGCATTCATTTTGCAGACTAATTACACTGGCTCGGTAACTAGATGCCATTTCTTTTTATACCTGCTTGGTCGGGTAATTGCCTTTTTAATCCTCTGCCAGCTGTAAGACCAGAAGAGGGATGTAGAGATGTAGAGATGTAGAGATGCATGCGCATGTGTGTCCGTGCATGCATCCAACAGTTTGTGTGCCCATGCATCAATCATATCCATGATAACTTGAACATTCTTTTGTTTTTTTGTTTGTTTTTTTTTATACCTGTTTATTCCAATAAAGGGTCACGAGGGTGGGGGGGGAGCATTTCCTAGCACCACATGCAGACAGACAAGCATGGCCATTGGGTATTGCAAAGACTTTGCATCCGTCTGTCTGTCTGTCTGTTCATCTGTCTGTGCTCAGCATAAGTCCAGTCCTATTACTGTCAGGGCTTTCATATTCACAGGGAGCATTCTTGGGGCACAGACCTTGGACAAGTTCAAAGATGGCTAATCTTGACCTATTTTAAGTGGTCAAAAGGTCACATTCTTTCTACACACTCTTTCATTGATTACATCCACTCTCTGTTGTCGCAACGTTACATTTACAGGGTGTAGTTTCAGGATAATGAACTTGCAGGACATTGAAGGGAGCTGACCTTGGTCTACTTTCAATATATAAAAAAAATTACCTTCTATCTTGGGGTTTGTCCACCAGGGCAGAATGTTGGTGTTCCTGCCGGAATTGGCCAAGCGAAACTATATATTGCGTTTCATTTTTTTTATATATTCATGCAGCCGACGGTACTTTAGTATTGCGTTCATTATTTTTTAAGTTTCCACTTCACCTAACCGTCATGTCTTTGAAAGTGGAAGTAGGGCTGGCACAAGTGGAGGGAACCCACACAAACATGAGGAGAACATGACAGGAAGCAAAAGGTTTGACCACATTACACCCATTTTGGCATCTCTTCACTGGCTTCCTGTCTCTGTGAGATCAGATGTTTAGGTTCTGCTATTAACCTATAAAATTATTCACGGACTATCACCTTCCTACTTAGCTAACCTAATTAAGCCATACGTACCGGCCTGGGCTCTGTGTTCTCAGGGCACAGGACTACTTTGTGTGCCTAGGGTGAATAAAAAGTCTGCGAGCCACAGAACCTTCTCTTATCATGCACCCGTTTTGTGGAATGATCTCCCTATGGAGATAAAACAGTCAGATTCTGTAGAGACTTTCAAGTCCAGACTTAAGACCCATTTATTCTCCCTCTTGTATAGCTAGCATACTGGCATACTATGGAACTATACTTCCTGGCCTTTTAAATTATTTTATTAGTAATGGAACAGGTCTCGGCCTCAATTTTATCTAAATTCTGGGTCTGTTAGTGAAGCTTAGGGCTAATGGCCAGCGATCACCTTTGTATTTCTTCTGCTTTCCTGTCAAATTACTGATGATAAATTTTACCTTAGGTGTGTTTTTTTTCCTGGCCGACTGATTCTGCTCTTTTTCACTCTGTCCGAGGTACAGAGTGCATTGCATGGGTTTGGCGTCTGCGGACAATGGGGTACTGGACTGACTGAGATGTCATTCCTCAAGCTGATGCTGCAGATGTCCTGTTTTCTGTTTGTTCAGCTTTGTAAAACTTTATAAAAACCTTGTAACTGTTAGAATGGCCTAAGCAGTGGGTCACCCCTCTGAGTCTGTTCTGCTTGGGGTTTTTTCCTTAGTATCATCAGAGGTAGTTTTTCATTATTACAGTCACCTGTGTGCTTGCTCTAAGTGGTGGTAAGGTTAGACCTTACTTGTGTGAAGCACCTTGAGGCACCTTTGTTGTGATTTGGTGTGATACAAAAATAAATAACTTTAAACTGAAACATGCAAGCTCTACACAGAAAGGGTCATGTGGGAAGTGATGCCAGGATCTTCTTGCTGTGATTCAACAGTGCTTACCACTAATCCAGTGTTCCACACATATAACATGAACAAAATTTTTTTCAGTTTTTACCACATTTGATATCCCAAATAAGTGCTCCAAACAAGTAAGGCAAAAACCTAATCTTAAGCAAGCACATTGGCAATAGTCGTACAGAAACACTTTTTTTTTTATCAGAAGAAATCCCAAGCAGACCAGACTCAGTTTGGTGACCATCTGCTTTTGCCATACGAACAAAACAAATAAGCTACATGAAACAATAGTGCAGCAAGGAATTGTCAAACACGCAGAGACAGAAATGCAAGAAAGGTTCTTAATCCTCAGCTTGCTCCCAGTGTGCAGCAACTGAGCAATTTTCATTGGAAGCACCCTGATATTGGTGTGTGAATGGATGAATGTAAGGCATCCCTTTAAAGTAGTGTTTATCACATCAGGGTATGTATTGTGATTGCAGGGTTTATGTGAGAGTGTTAATTGGCATTTCACTGTCTTCTATACACTAAGACACAACTGTATGTGTATATTCATATGTCTCTCTCCTGTCCAAATGGCACCTTGGAAGTGAGCCAAACTTGGCTACTTTGACATATGAGGGATGACACAGGCTATTGAGCCCTGAAGTAATGGTAGTAGTAATAGTGGTGCAGCAGATAACAGAATATTTGCAGAGGAATCCTTCAAATCTGGTTACAAGCACCAAAGTCTGACTGTGTATACCTTTTGGTACATATTTTAGAAAAATAAAGTTAGCCATTTGAATTTTCAATAGGGGGCCAAGTAGAGGTCAATTGAAGAACTGCATAGGGGTCAAAAAATGTTCCAATCATATTGAAAGCTATACCACATTATGTGTCTGATCACAAAGATTCCAAAAAGGTATAGTTTGACTATCTGTGACTGAATGTTCTGAAGTTATGGAGTAAAAACAGCAAACATGGCGACAAAGGTCACTTTCAGTTTGTACAGGGGTCAAAAGTTAAAGTCGTTAATCCTATTAGTTCAACCAATAATTTGCACCACGTTTTACCAAAACTGGAGCAGCTTTAACTGCTAATTTTTTTAAAACAATAAGCCTGCTTATGTCGCACTTCCACAATCAGAGCCTGTATTTCAAAATAAATGCCTGTGAGGTTGCTGCAGACCTGATAGAATTCACCACTCTGTCCATCCTCTAACAACCCAGACAGCAGATTCAAATGTGGGCTTTTTCTGTATACATGTGACCTCAAACCCAGAATTAACATGTTCACACTCTGGGAGAAAAAACAGCAAAATTGTGTCTCAACAGTGTCTCACACAGGCTGAAAAAAGAAAAAAAAATTTTTATTCTAATGTGAACACTGCCACAGTGCAAATATAAAACTTCAGCTATGCGTAATTTCTTTGCGTGGAATATTGTACTGGTTAAGCAGCTTCAGGAAAGCTTATTGGTGGTAAAAATTTATTTTTGGAAAATTTAACACAACTGAAAACAGATTAAACCTTCAATAAAGACTTTCTAAGCTAAGGCATTTTTCTATGTCAATACTTAATAAATGTAGCATAACTGTAAACAGATTTTCCTTAAACGTCAGCTGTTCTTCATATATAGTACAAAGAACCACATCTAGAACCCATGGTTCCCCAAGGGTCAGTGTTGTAGTTTTATTTCAATATCAATATCAGCAGATTCTTGAGAACAATGTTCATAAATCAGTGACAAAGTTGAAGCTGTGCGGGCTGGATCTTTTAACAAGACAACGACCCTAAACACTGCTCAAAATCTACTAAGGCATTCATGCAGAGGAACAAGTACAATGTTCTGGAATGGCCATCTCAGTCCCCAGACCTGAATATTATTGAAAATCTGTGGTGTGATTTTAAGGTGGCTGTCCATGCTCAGAAACCAACAAACCTGAGATGTTTTGTAAAGAAGAATGGTCTAAAATGAATTCAACCAGAATCCAGACTCTCATTGCAAGCTATAGGAAGCGTTTAGAGGCTGTTATTTCTGCAAAAGGAGGATCTACTACATACTGACATATTTTTTCTGTTGGGGTGCCAAAATTTATGCACCTGCCTAATTTTGTTTAAATAGTTATTTCATTCTTTCTGTAAATCCTATAAACTTCATTTCACTTCTCAAATATCACTGTGTTTGTCTGCTATATGATATGTTTAACTGAAAGTGGTGATCCAAACAACCAATGATTTATAAAGGAAAATCATGGAAATCATCAGGGGTGCTCAAACATTTACATACAACTCTAGAACCTGAGTTTCTTCAGGAAGGGTATCCATCTTGTGCCATATCCCAATGTGGATATGTACCAGATATGCTGTGGTGACTTTGAGCAACTGGGGACAGCTGAAGGTACAAAAAAAAGTTAAAACCATTTATGGATGATTAAATTGTTATCAAATAATCAAAATTACTGAATGTAAACGTGAGAATATTGTATGGAAATGTGACAATACTGAATTAAACTCATGAATATTAAATAGAAACTAGAGAATATTAAACTTGAGAATGTTGACTATAACCCTGAAATTTAAATAAACGTGAAAATGTTGAATGGAAACCTGAAAACATTGAAATATCAAAAGAATATTAAATCGTGACTTGATAATATTGAATTAATTTTGAGATGGTTGAAACTTGAAGATATAACAATACAGTCTGATCATTGAATTTGAGAAAATTGAATGGATATCTGAGAATACTGAATTAACTTTTGCTGTATGTATTCACCTATGTATAATGACAATGCCCTTCTTGTTCTCCTCTTTCTCCAAAATACAGGTGATGTATGATTTCATATTTATATCATAATACCAACAGGTCTTTAACCAGTTCACCGAAATAGCCTGCATTTCGCTTATATCTCATGAATTGAGCTGCAATATCGAATACATCCAAAACAGCTGAAAGTAATGTTCCACGATAAAACTACATATCCCAGACGCCTTAGTGTTTCAAATCTTGCGCGCTGATTGGTCGAGAGGGAATCCTTTGACAGCGACGCGTCTGGAAGTCAGTGCATCTCTTCGTCATGGCGTCTGTTTGGAAATCTTTTGCTAACCCATCGATTCTGTCTGTGGTATTTCTTGTGCTGCTATGTCTGCCGTCCGGGGGAGGACAGAAGAAGAAGGAGGTAAGCCCTCAAACTCCTCTGTGCGTGTTCAGCGATTATTATCGAGTCGTTTGGGCAAGCTCGGGTTGCATCTACCGGTTTGCGTCAAGCTACTTAGCCAAGCAGGAAGTTCATCGTCTTCAATTTTAAGCCATCGTTTTCTAAACTTCTTTAAACTCTAAAAGCAATACATTCCACTCGTTTAGGAATGTGTGTGTAATATTACGATTTTTAAAAGGGACAAAAATAATTATTTTCCTCATTTGTACTTCGACTCACTTTGACACCAATATGAGTTTTATTTTGAAATTGGTAAACGTAGGAAGTTTGGTTATACTCATGGGCGCTTAACGGTGAAGTGAGATGATGCTGGAGAATGGGGATTGTCAAATAATAAACATCAAATAATAAACGCTGATGCTGGTGGCTACTTATGAATCCTGCAGTTTAATGTCGGCATGTGGTGGTTGTGTGTGAAACGGCAGCGTCTGACAGACTGTCGGAGTGATTGTTCAGTAGAGAGAACGGAGGAGGAAGAGGTGCCATGGTTCGTTTGATTTGTTGTTTGTTACTGGGCTGGAAGGGCGGTGTCCGTGCGCGCTTTGGTATCTTCACCACTGAGAAATTTGCCTAAGTCCATTTATTTTCAATATTCTCATCATGTTTTTGGAATGCTTGTCCCCAGACAAAGTTAAATCTACAGCTGTAACTAATGTGCAGTGGATGGTGTGTATTAGTTATTTGGTGGAATGTTATTAAAAGGCTCTTTGAATTAAACGTGCTGTAAGGTAATTCAATTTTGACACCTTTTTTGAGTTTCTTTTTTTAAATTATGTTTTACTGCATGTAAATATTGGTTTCAAATATTTAGCAATCTTCGACATTAATAATCATCGGTATAAGCCCCTAACCCCTGCTGTGTGCTCCAGCTAGAGCCTGACCGATATATCAGCTGGCCGATATTATTGGCCGATATAAGCCCTTTTCAAAGTACTCACTATCGAAATTTTGCCGATAGAACGCCGATAATTTCTCATAAACAGAACAGTTACTGAAATAATGTTTGTGTCGGCAATGTAAATGTCCTTGCACCGTTTGTCGAGTAGATGGAGCTCTGACTCAATTCAACTGAGAGCTGCTTACACCCCTGCTTAAATGTGTTCATCACCGGCCCCCGTAGTTCGCCGTCACACTGCACTGATCGGCTGACAAAAGCATACAAGTAAGTTTATAAGGATGTTGTTTGTAATAACTTTGTGATTACATTCACCCCACATTTCTCCCGTTACAGTTCAACTCAGTTTGATTAACTTAGTTTATGTAGTAACGTGTCAGATGTGCTTTATTGCATCGGTCACGCTTTTTATTAAGCCCACGTTGTGTAGCCCTTATTTCTAGCATGAAAAACTTTTGTTTACTGCTAAGAGGTTGAAACATTTAGATTCACTGGTTGTCCGGAAGGCTTCTGGGAATTACTGCCATTTGCCATTAACCCTCTGGGGCCGACGCCATCATATACGACAGCTGGGACCAAGCTTTACTGAATTGTAAATAATAGGGATGTGAATCGTACAACAACTCACGATTCAATTCAATTCCGATTCTTGGGATGACGATTCGATTCAGAATCGATTTTCGATTCAAAGCGCTCTGAGAAATAGTTATATTACTTAAAAAAATGCAGCTTTACAAGGTTAATCATGTGATTCTAGATGTAAATTTACTTATCTGCTTTGCTCGTTCGGAGTTGGCTGGCAGTTTAGCGAAGCGCTGGTCAGTAGTCGGCAGAGACCGCTGCTCCCCTCTTTTAGCTCCGGGTGATAGCGTAGCATGTGGGCTTGCGGATTTGAAGTGTTTCCGAAGTACTTGACTTTCATTTTGCAGATTCTGCACACTACATAAGTCATGTCAAGCTCCTTCTTACGCAGCAAATATAAAATCCAAAATGCGCCCAAACATTTGCCTTCAGCAAAGGACGGTGCTGGCTGAATTAGCTCTTCGTCCGCCATGCTAAGCTACAGCCACTGAACTCTGCAGCGCAGAGTGTTTTGAAGCACGCCGGAACCACCCCCCCCCCCTCGCGTTGGACGCTGTAGTACGGAAGCCGATGCCTGACAAACAGTACATGCAGCGAGTAAGCAAGATTATGTTAAAAAAATGCTTTTAAAAAATCGATTCTTGGACATTTTGGATCGATTCAGAATAGTAATAAATAAGAATCGCGATTCAGATGTGAATCGATTTTTTTCGGACACCCCTAGTAAATAACTTTTTAATGATATGAGATAGAAACTTCCTTTTTTTTTTTTTGCTGAAAAGTTAACTCCGCAGACTTTCAATCCACCGTCGGCCATCTTGGTACTTCTATTGAAGATGTGTGATGATGTGTGCAATGTGAGTGTCCAATCGGTATTGGTTCTCCATCACAAGGTTTTCCAAAATCCAATTGTAGGGCAGATTTACCTCACGTGATATGGCAAAGACCGTTTTCAGGAGTGATAGCTTACTAGTTGGCCTGTTTGAATAGCCCCCTAACTGCTCCAATAAGCGAAGTGCGCAACGCATTTGTGCATGCATGGGCCAGACGTGGTCAAAAATTCCACCTACCAAACGCACACCGCCGCCATTGAATTTCATGTACAGTAGCGTTAGCGGACTGCGAAATTTAAGGCTTACAGGGATTGTTTTGAAGGCTTTAAGCGACGCATATAATAATGACAAGGGCGCATTTAGCATTGACATGTTTAGCCGCATGTTCTCCTTGAATTGCTGGCTGTCTGAGTGGTGTCCAAAAAATGAGGTGGGCTTCATAGATAATTGGCAAAGCTTCTGGGGAAAACCTGGTCTTGTTAGGAGAGACGGCATCCATCCCACTTTGGATGGAGCAGCTCTCATTTCTAGAAATCTGGCCAATTTTCTTAAATCCTCCAAACCGTGACTATCCAGGGTTGGGACCAGGAAGCAGTCGTAGTCTTACACACCTCTCTGCAGCTTCTCTCCCCCTGCCATCCCCTCATTACCCCATCCCCGTAGAGACGGTGCCTGCATCCCAGACTACCAATAACCAGCAAAAATCTATTTAAGCATAAAAATTCAAAAGAAAAAATAATATAGCACCTTCAACTGCACCACAGACTAAAACAGTTAAATGTGGTCTATTAAACATTAGGTCTCTCTCTTCTAAGTCCCTGTTGGTAAATGATATAATAATGATCAACATATTGATTTATTCTGCCTAACAGAAACCTGGTTACAGCAGGATGAATATGTTAGTTTAAATGAGTCAACACCCCCGAGTCACACTAACTGTCAGAATGCTCGTAGCACGGGCCGGGGCGGAGGATTAGCAGCAATCTTCCATTCCAGCTTATTAATTAATCAAAAACCCAGACAGAGCTTTAATTCATTTGAAAGCTTGTCTCTTAGTCTTGTCCATCCATATTGGAAGTCCCAAAAACCAGTTTTATTTGTTATTATCTATCGTCCACCTGGTCGTTACTGTGAGTTTCTCTGTGAATTTTCAGACCTTTTGTCTGACTTAGTGCTTAGCTCAGATAAGATAATTATAGTGGGCGATTTAACATCCACACAGATGCTGAGAATGACAGCCTCAACACTGCATTTAATCTATTATTAGACTCTATGGCTTTGCTCAAAAAAGTAATGAGTCCACCCACCACTTTAATCATATCTTAGATCTTGTTCTGACTTATGGTATGGAAATAGAAGACTTAACAGTATTCCCTGAAAACTCCCTTCTGTCTGATCATTTCTTAATAACATTTACATTTACTCTGATGGACTACCCAGCAGTGGGGAATAAGTTTCATTACACTAGAAGTCTTTCAGAAAGCGCTGTAACTAGGTTTAAGGATATGATTCCTTCTTTATGTTCTCTAATGCCATTTACCAACACAGTGCAGAGTAGCTACCTAAACTCTGTAAGGGAGATAGAGTATCTCGTCAATAGTTTTACATCCTCATTGAAGACAACTTTGGATGCTGTAGCTCCTCTGAAAAAGAGAGCTTTAAATCAGAAGTGTCTGACTCCGTGGTATAACTCTCAAACTCGTAGCTTAAAGCAGATAACCCGTAAGTTGGAGAGGAAATGGCGTCTCACTAATTTAGAAGATCTTCACTTAGCCTGGAAAAAGTCTGTTGCTCTATAAAAAAGCCCTCCATAAAGCTAGGACATCTTTCTACTCATCACTAATTGAAGAAAATAAGAACAACCCCAGGTTTCTTTTCAGCACTGTAGCCAGGCTGACAAAGAGTCAGAGCTCTATTGAGCTGAGTATTCCATTAACTTTAACTAGTAATGACTTCATGACTTTCTTTGCTAACAAAATTTTAACTATTAGAGAAAAAATTACTCATAACCATCCCAAAGACGTATCGTTATCTTTGGCTGCTTTCAGTGATGCCGGTATTTGGTTAGACTCTTTCTCTCCGATTGTTCTGAGTTATTTTCATTAGTTACTTCATCCAAACCATCAACATGTTTATTAGACCCCATTCCTACCAGGCTGCTCAAGGAAGCCCTACCATTATTTAATGCTTCGATCTTAAATATGATCAATCTATCTTTGTTAGTTGGCTATGTACCACAGGCTTTTAAGGTGGCAGTAATTAAACCATTACTTAAAAAGCCATCACTTGACCCAGCTATCTTAGCTAATTATAGGCCAATCTCCAACCTTCCTTTTCTCTCAAAAATTCTTGAAAGGGTAGTTGTAAAACAGCTAACTGATCATCTGCAGAGGAATGGTCTATTTGAAGAGTTTCAGTCAGGTTTTAGAATTCATCATAGTACAGAAACAGCATTAGTGAAGGTTACAAATGATCTTCTTATGGCCTCGGACAGTGGACTCATCTCTGTGCTTGTTCTGTTAGACCTCAGTGCTGCTTTTGACACTGTTGACCATAAAATTTTATTACAGAGATTAGAGCATGCCATAGGTATTAAAGGCACTGCGCTGCGGTGGTTTGAATCATATTTGTCTAATAGATTACAGTTTGTTCATGTAAATGGGGAATCTTCTTCACAGACTAAAGTTAATTATGGAGTTCCACAAGGTTCTGTGCTAGGACCAATTTTATTCACTTTATACATGCTTCCCTTAGGCAGTATTATAGACGGTATTGCTTAAATTTTCATTGTTACGCAGATGATACCCAGCTTTATCTATCCATGAAGCCAGAGGACACACACCAATTAGCTAAACTGCAGGAATGTCTTACAGACATAAAGACATGGATGACCTCTAATTTCCTGCTTTTAAACTCAGATAAAACTGAAGTTATTGTACTTGGCCCCACAAATCTTAGAAACATGGTGTCTAACCAGATCCTTACTCTGGATGGCATTACCCTGACCTCTAGTAATACTGTGAGAAATCTTGGAGTCATTTTTGATCAGGATATGTCATTCAAAGCGCATATTAAACAAATATGTAGGACTGCTTTTTTGCATTTACGCATATCTCTAAATCAGAAAGGTCTTGTCTCAGAGTGATGCTGAAAAACTAATTCATGCATTTATTTCCTCTAGGCTGGACTATTGTAATTCATTATTATCAGGTTGTCCTAAAAGTTCCCTAAAAAAGCCTTCAGTTAATTCAAAATGCTGCAGCTAGAGTACTGACGGGGACTAGAAGGAGAGAGCATATCTCACCCATATTGGCCTCTCTTCATTGGCTTCCTGTTAATTCTAGAATAGAATTTAAAATTCTTCTTACTTATAAGGTTTGAATAATCAGGTCCCATCTTATCTTAGGGACCTCGTAGTACCATATCACCCCAATAGAGCGCTTCGCTCTCAGACTGCAGGCTTACTTGTAGTTCCTAGGGTTTGTAAGAGTAGAATGGGAGGCAGAGCCTTCAGCTTTCAGGCTCCTCTCCTGTGGAACCAGCTCCCAATTCAGATCAGGGAGACAGACACCCTCTCTACTTTTAAGATTAGGCTTAAAACTTTCCTTTTTGCTAAAGCTTATAGTTAGGGCTGGATCAGGTGACCCTGAACCATCCCTTAGTTATGCTGCTATAGACGTAGACTGCTGGGGGGTTCCCATGATGCACTGTTTCTTTCTCTTTTTGCTCTGTATGCACCACTCTGCATTTAATCATTAGTGATCGATCTCTGCTCCCCTCCACAGCATGTCTTTTTCCTGGTTCTCTCCCTCAGCCCCAACCAGTCCCAGCAGAAGACTGCCCCTCCCTGAGCCTGGTTCTGCTGGAGGTTTCTTCCTGTTAAAAGGGAGTTTTTCCTTCCCACTGTAGCCAAGTGCTTGCTCACAGGGGGTCGTTTTGACCGTTGGGGTTTTACATAATTATTGTATGGCCTTGCCTTACAATATAAAGCGCCTTGGGGCAACTGTTTGTTGTGATTTGGCGCTATATAAAAAAATTGATTGATTGATTGATTGATTATGCTGTTTTCAACTGCTCTAATGGAATTTAGCTTGAAAGGTGGCTGAAAACACACAATTGCAAGGCTCCACTGAGTCCACCCAAAGACGGAATGAAGAAGAAATGTGGTTGTAAACCTCCGTTCATTCTCTACAATTTTCCCACAGAAAAGAAAGATCCAGACGGACATAAAAGATGGACTAAGACTGTAAGTTTCTTGCACACGTTTATTTTGTCAATATCCTGAAACCGTGCCGAATTAATGTGGTTAATGGCGCCATTTTCGTGCATCGGCTGATGACTGTAATGTCGCGCAACTGACTGTAAAATGACACAGACTATGTAGCTCTACATATGTTTTGCATTTTTTGAACTTGAAAATTGTTCTCTGTTATAACGTTAATCAATATGAGGACAAAGCTTCAGCTTTTAGCTCATACCTTTTTGTTAAGAGTCCAGAAAAGAACATTTTATTCATTTAAAAAAAAAAAATCAGCTGATTTATCGACTATTGGCAAATCAGCCGATTTATCGATTATCTGCTTTTTTTCATCCAAATATCGTTATCGGTCGGGCTCTAGCTCCAGCATCCTAAAATGTTGATGACATTCCTAAAGGGCATATCTCACTCCAGTCAGCACTATTTAATAATAATAATAAAAAATGCTACCAGATTATAAATAATTTCTTCCAAGTCTTTAACTTGGGCAGGCCCTGATATAGCTGATAAAAAGAGTATAGAAGAAGAGTGTAGAAATATGTGTGTCAGAGGAACATCAGAACTATTGCTAATTTATACACAGCATCTTTCTAAAGAAAATCCTTACAAATGTGTGTGTGTGTGTTTTTTTTTTTTTTAACTTCAAGATTAATTTCTGATTAATGTACAGGCAGAAGGCTCGAGCTTTAGAACGGAAATGGCGTAGCTCCAAATCAGAAGCATTCCACCTTGCGTTACGTGATGCTATTTTAGACTATAAGCATGCACTACTGTCTACAAAGCGGGCCTATTACTCTGATTTGATCAATAAAAACAAGCATAACTCAAAGTTCTTGTTTGACAGGGTGGCAATACTTATTCATGGGCTGCCACCTGTAAGATGCTCTCCCTTTTCAGCACAGGATTTCTTGGATTACTTCAAGAAGACAATTGAAGATATTAGGTTAAACATATCCCAGCACAAATTGGTTCACCCACTGCACCCTGTTATTGAGGTGGGTGCCACTGCTGGGGTGCCACCTAGATTTACAGTTTGATGGTGTCTTGTTAGATGTGCTGACAAAACTTGTAATGTCTACAAAAAGCACAACCTGTTTGCTTGATCCCATACCAACAAAACTGTTTAAGGACCTGTGGCCTGTTGTTGGGCCAACAATTGTTCATCTTTCATTAACTTCTGGATCTGTTCCTAAATGTTATAAATCTGCAGTGATTAAACTGTTACTTAAGAAACCTAATCTTGACCCTAGTGTATTGAAAAATTATAGGCCGATATCAAATCTGTCATTTTGCTCTAAAATTCTGGAAGAAGTGGTCTCACTGCAGCTTGTGGACCACCTTTCCGAGAATAATCTTTTTGAGCCACTGCAGTCTACTTTTGACAGTGGTGAACGATCTTCTGCTTGCAATGGATTGAGACACCACTTCGGTTTTGGTGCTGTTAGATCTTAGTGCTGAATTTGATACAGTGATCATCATATTTTACTTGGTAGGTTGGAGCATTGCTTTGGGATTGCTGGAAGTGCCCTTGCATGGTTGACGTCATATTTATCCAGTTGTTCTCACTGTGTTTTATACGGTAACACTACCTCAATCCTTAGTGACGTGAACTTTGGCGTTCCACAGGGATCTGTCGTGGGCCCCCTGCTTTTTTGTCTGTATATAGCACCCATTGGGCATATACTATGGCATTTTGCGATTGCCTTTCATTGCTATGCTGATGACACTCAGTTATACATGCCGATAACTGCTGGTTATCTTAATTCCATAAAATCTCTGGAGGATTGCCTTGCATCTAATTAAACTCTATGTACCGGCCCAGGCTTTGTGTTCACAGGATGTAGGACTGCTTCAGGTTCCGAGGGTGAAGAAAACATCTGTGGGCCAAAGGGATTTCTCTCATCATGCCCCTGTGCTGTGGAAAGGTCTCCCAGCATCAATTAGACAGTCAGACTCTGTGCAGACTTTTAAAACCAGACTTAAGACATATCTGTTCACTTCATCCTATGGTTAGAATATTGTGCTAGCATTCTTTATAAATTCTTTTAATTTTATTTACTCTTTTAATTGTGCTTTTTTTTTAACCCATTTTGAACTGTTTTGAGTTGTTTTGTGTAAGGCACCATGGGGCGACGTTGTTGGGAGTTGGCGCCCTATAAATTGAATTAAATTGAATTGAACATTTTGAAGTAAAAAAAAAAAAAACATTTATTACATTAGAAAACTTAAAAAAAAAAAAAAAAGTAAAAAAGTAAAAAAAAAAAAGGGGGGGTTCTTTAGAAATTTATGTTCATCTGTAAATTAGAACCATAAGGTAAATGTTTCAAATGAGATGATTTTTTTTTTTTTTGATAAACATAAGGAGCCTTAGACATTTATTTTTAGACAAATAGCATGAAAAGTAATGTGTACATTTTAAAGTCTGGTAAATTCATTTATACATATCTACATTTCAACCAGGAGAAAACACACCATAAATAAATATATTTATTGTGAACACAACACAAGATGATGTAAAGATTAATAGCCAAAACAGCTGGTGATGAATTTAGTAACTGGTAAGTTGTTGCAGCTCTAGTTTGGTGCCATTATGGCTTAAACATGATGGAAGGGTTGTGTGTTATAATTGAATTGACTCAATTTTAGACAAAATTGCTCAAATATCAAGGCCATCCATGACCATATATTAGGGTATCACTGAATAACACAGAATTAATGGGTATGGCTGTCAGTCATATAAGACCTGAGGGTTCAACTCTGTGAGCATCCCTTCTTGTTATGAGTTACTGTTTTTGCACATTTTAGTCCAGATGCTTTAATGGCAAGCAATTACCATCAAAAGGACAACTCTCCTTCATGAGGAACAGAGATCATTTTTAAAATGACTTAATTTGTTTAAATCTATCCAGATACCTGCAGGTTGTTTGACATTGAAACACAGAGGTTATTTTGGAAACCAAATTTTAAGTTGATTTTATTTGCAATAGCCACCTGTGTAACTGTCTGTGAATGGATAGGTTGTGGTAATATTGCTGGGGATCAGTCTATCTGATGTTGCAGAGACAGTCTAAAACACTCACACAGAGAGTATGAGCCATGGGAGAGATATTGAGGTTTTCTAATGTGAGGAATGCAGTCTCTCTTTTGACTGCCGGGGGCAATGGCAGAGTGGAGGTGGAGGAGGCGGCCGGAAATCTTATTTAGCTGAAAATAGACAAAATGGTGAAACAGCATTTTGCATTCATCTCGCCATCTTCTCTCTGTCCTTATCCCCAGTTACTGTTGTTGGAAGTCACTGCCAGCTTTGAAGGCTCCAGTAAAACACAGTCAAGGTTCCAGTTGGTCTATTGGTTTGGTAATCGTGCAACACAGCTTTTCAAAGTGGACACGAGGGGCTCAAACACCTGCCAATTAGAAGGCCTTAAATTGGCAGGTGTAGATTTTCAGTGGGAAAGAGAGGAATGTCATTCTCACATGAGCAGCATCAACGCTGTACAATTGCAGTTGCCATTCCATCCCACCTCGCTCACATAGAATCATTTTTCAATCAAATCATGCTATCCACAAGTGTTTAGCAGCACTTCTTCAGACTTTCCTGTATTTGTCAGCACACTAGCTGTCACTCAAAGGGACCACACCGCAAATTATTATTATTATTAATTATAATAATATTATAATATTATAATAAATATTAATATTATTATTAAATTGATGGCTTAAAATAGCTTAAAATAATGAATTGTATAAAAAAAAAATCACCCTTGTATAGTTGTCACAAATTTTGGATACTAGTAGTGCAGACCATATCTAATGTTCTTCCAGGCTGTAAGCTTTCTCCCCCACCAGCTGTAAGGTTGGAGAGTTTGACATGGGTGTCTAATGGGTCTGATTCTCTTTTGGAGCTAACCTCAAGTGGCCATTCAAAGAACTGCAAGATGTAGCACTCCTGCACTGGCTTCGTTTTTAAGCTCATGAAGTTGCTGCTACATTTTTAAGGCCTCCCCCTCTCGCCCCAACTTCTCCATGCAGGGTTAGGATGTACAATAATAACCTATATAAATTTAATGAAGTTTCAAAATGCAATATAAAAGAGTAATTGTGAAATAGTAAGAGTTTAATTACGGAACAAAAATATACAACTCCTGAGAGCAGATTTTTACTGATTAAAAATAGTTTAACTTGGATTTAAACTGGGGTTTGTACAACACCAATTCCAATGAAGTTGGGACGTTGTGTGAAATGTAAATAAAAACAGAATACAATGATTTGCAAATCCTCTTCAACCTATATTCAATTGAACACACCACAAAGACAAGATATTTGATGTTCAAACTGATAAACTTTATTATTTTTGTGTAAATATTTGCTCATTTTGAAATGGATGCTGGGACAGTGGTAAGTTTACCACTGTGTTACATCACCTTTCCTTCTAACAACACTCAATATGCGTTTGGGAACTGAGGACACTAATTGTGAGTGGCATGATTGGGTATAAAAGGCGCATCCCCAAAAGTCTCAGCCGTTCACAAGCAAAGATGGGGCGAGGGTCACCACTTTGGGAACAACTGCGTGAAAAAATATTCCAGCAGTTTAAGAACAATGTTTCTCAATGTTCAATTGCAAGGAATTTAGGGATTCCATCATCTACAGTCATAATATAATTAGGAGATTCAGAGAATCTGGAAAACCTTCTACATGTAAGCGGCAGGGCCGAAAACCAACATTGAATGCCCGTGACCGTCGATCCCTCAGGCGTACTGCTTTAAAAACCGACATCATTGTGTAAAGGATCTTACCGTGTGGGCTCAGAAACACTTCAGAAAACCATTGTCAGTTAACACAGCTTGTTGCTACATCTACAAGTGCAAGTTAAAACTCTACTATGCAAAGTGAAGCCATACATCAACAACATCCAGAAACGCTGTTGCCTTCTCTGTGCCTGAGCTCATTTGGAATGGACAGACGCAAAGTGGATAAGTGTGCTGTGGACTGATGAGTCCACAATTCAAATTGTTTTTGGAAAACATGGACGTCATGTCCTCTGGACAAAAGAGGAAAAAGACCATCCAGATTGTTACCAGCACAAAGTTCAAAAGCCAGCATCTGTGATGCCCATGGCATGGGCAACTTACACATCTGTGATGGCACCATCAATGCTGAAAGGTACATCCAGGTTTTGGAGCAACACATGCTGCCATCCAAACATCTTTTTCAGGGACGTCCCTGCTTATTTCAGCAACACAATGCCAAGCCACATTCTGCACGTGTTACAACAGCGTGGCTTCGTAGTAAAATAGTGCGGCTACTAGACTGGCCTGCCTGTACTCCAGACCTGTCGCCCATTGAAAATGTGTGGTGCATTATGAAGTGCAAAATACGACAACGGAGACCCTGGACTGTTGAACAATTGAAGTCATACAGCAAGCAAGAATGGGAAAGAATTCCACCGACAAAGCTTCAACAATTAGTGTCCTCAGTTCCCAAACACTTATTGTGTGTTGTTAGAAGGAAAGGTGATGTAATACAGTGGTAAACATCCCACTGTCCCAGCTTTTTTGAAACTTGTTGCAGGCATCCATTTCAAAATGAGCAAATGTGTGCATAAAAACAATAACTGGGGAGGGGGTCTGAGACACGCTTTGTCCCCTGTTTACAATGGGGTACTCAGGTCAAAGCAGTTTCAGTCTTTTGTTCATGGTAATGAGTCATTCACGTCATCAGGAGAGTTGTCTGTTCCATCATTAGGAGGGACAGCTGCCCTGTCATTAGGAGGGTACTAACTAACGAGAGCACAATAGGTGCTAATTAGAGCTATTGTTTAGTCACTAGCCTTAGCAGTCTGCCTCTCGGTAGGAGGGGTCTGGTTAGGTTTAAAACTCCAGCTTTTATGGCGTCTGTTTATTCTTCTCTACAAGAGTCAAGACAGAAGTCAGACTACCAGAGCAAGAATTTTAGCTGAGGAAGCCTCAGCGATTTGAAGCGAAACGTCCTCGCGTCAAGCGACCCAGTCCAGTCGAAGATTCAAGCTTCTCTACTATTAATAGAAGGCAAAAGTATTTACTAAACATAAGTTTTTTTTATTTTTTTTTTTATTTTTCATAAAAGCCATAAAAATGATTCAAATAATGGATGACGTAATGGACAGACAGTTGAACAGGTATCTTAGAACTGGTATTTTGGCAAATAACTTATAAATTAATTGCTTTTTCCCTATGGATTGGATTAAAGTAGACCTGCATTGAAATAAATGTGGTCAGATCTCAGAAAGAAATAGCTGATATGTATTTATAAGACCCTTATGAATGCAGTAAAGTAAATCTGCAAGCCCAAATTTGTAATTCAGCGGAGAAATCTTCGTTTAAAAATGACAAATTTGCAGCTAAAATTTGGCCCTCAGCGAAAACTGTTTGTACATCTGGTTCATTACAGTGACGTTCGGCAGAAGACGGAGCGCTCGCGCCGTCAGTCCGATCCCGCATTGAAATTGATTTTATCTGTTAGTAATGTTACTGTTATACACATCCTGGTTTCAGCATCCAAAAGTAAGCTGCAATGAATGTGAGATACAGCTCTGCATGCTCAGATCAGCGGCGACATCGACAGCGGGCGCCGTTCTTCCCCGACGCCTCTCTCTCTGCATCCGCTGCGCTTACCGAGTCGTGCTCGGTAACCGCCGAAGCGGGCCACTCACACCGCCCCCGTGTCTGCTTTGCAGCCTGCATCACCTCTCTGTGTACTGAATGGAGGTGCAGCCAACTTGGCACAAGTCCAGAGACTACGCTCGCTGTTTTGATGCGGAGCGGCCGGTAACACCTGTTGATGCAAGGACAGACTTTTCGCAGCGCCGCACGTCTCGGTAATCGGAGCCGCAGAGCTCCATGGCAGCTGAGAGAGGTTTATATCTTTTTAATGACTTGAATTCTTTGCGGGTCTCGCCTCCGTACCCCGCGACGGTACCGGAGGCGAAAGACAGTAGATTTTCAATGCGACACCACTCAATCAAACGGGCGTATGAAAAAGTCCCCCAAAATAATTTTCAAGCACAAATAAAAGAAATGTGTACTCACCAAACGTGCCGCAAGACAATATGAAGTTTTAAAAAAAGTAGATCCTTCCGTATAAGACAAGAAAAAGGTGCAGATGCAAACTGACGTAAATCCACAAATTACAGTTGGCGCGCGCAATGCATGCTGGGAGAGGGTCTTTTCCCTGACGTCTCGGCAGCGTCCCGGATGTGATGACAGTTTTGCAGAGGGCTAAATTTTAGATGTAAATTTGTCATTTTTAAATGAAGATTTCTCCGTTGAATGACAGATCTGGGCTTGCAGATTTACTTTACTACATTCAGAAGGATCTTATGTGTAAATATAAGTCATTTTTTGGTCCAAAGATCTGACTGCATTTATTTCAATGCACGTCTAATTTAAACACAACACCTTTACTGAAGTAGCAAAATAAGTTAAATTATCACATAAATGGCTTCTTAGGTGGCTTTTAGACCAAGTGCTTTTGAAAACTGGGAAAAACAGTAACAGCAGAGCACATGCTTCCATCCAAAATGGCTGCTGCCACACTGCATGCTGGGAGGTCAAGCAGTGGTCACTGCTGAAAGGCTGTGGGGCACAGTAAATAACTGCTACCATCTGTTGACTGCCAGCTGAATACTGTTCTCATAAGAATCACACAAAATATGCACAAAAGAAAAAGGGCCACTGGTAACATGCAAAAGTGGCTAAACTGTACTGTATTCAAAGTGCCACCAAATTTTCTTTTTTCAACAGGGCTTGTTGCATGGGAACATGTGCACTCACTTATTGTTTCCTGTTAAGTCACATTTTTGTACATCACAAAAACTCAGCGATGATATATCAATGATGCAGGGCAGCTGTTTATGGAATGTCACTCATTAAGGTATAATTAAGATGTAGTTACTATTTAATCATTTGTTTCTTTGAATGTATTTAATATCAAGTCTATTAATGATGTGCAGCCATGGTATGCCACGATTTGTGTACGTCACGCTCTATAGCATTCCAGTTGTTACAGAACCAACCTGGAACTATGCCATGAGTTATGGCCCAGTCACACGGCACGAAGGGAAAAAGTAAACGTCACAATTTGTTGAGAAAAGGTGGACGAAAGAGCTTTTATCACCGAACAGTCTGCGAAACAAGAGCGCAAAAGGGACGAAAGAGGAACTTAAAAAAACCGAAGCTCACGATCTCGACGAAACGCGCCTGGAGCCTCAGCTGTGCCACAGCTCTGTGTTCCAGGACTCTGCGCTGGGACGGAGCTCATAGCACCTGAGTCCTGGAGAAACTGCAAACACAATCTGTGGAGATCTGTGTGCACGTCAGTGGACCACCTGCTCTGGTTCCTCGTCCAGAACAAAAGAGGGATCATCTCCATCATTATCAGAATCCACACTGTCTGTCGACACGCTGCACGCTCCGTCTTGCTCCAATTTAAAAAAAAAAAAAAAAAAAAAAAAAAAGTGTGCTGTGGTCACTGCTGTATCACTGTATTATGTTCTAAGCCATATATATTTACGTGGTCTATTAGAAAAGAAACCAACCTTTTTTATTTTTCTCAAAAACTATATGGATTTGAATCACGTGCGATTACAACAGACAAGCTTGAACCCTCGTGGGCATGCGTGAGGTTTTTCACGCCTGTCGGTTGTGTCATTCGCCTGTGGGTAGGCTTTGAGTGAGGAGTGGTCCACCCCTCCCGTCTATTTTTTCATTGTTTAGGAATGGCTCAGAGACTGCCGCTTTGCTTGATCAAAATTTTTTCAGAAACCGTAAGGCACATCTGATTGGACACCATTTGAGAAATTCAGCTGGTTTTCGGTAAAAATTCTAAGGGCTGATGAGAGATTATGGAGTGTTACTGTCGCTTTAAGGACAACCCACGGAGCCGGAGGGCGCGCCGCGCTCCAAGCTGCCGTCGTCAGCCTGTTTCGAGCTGAAAACTTCCAAATTTAAGCCTCTGTTGACCCAGGACGTTGTGAGAGAACAGAGACGTTTCAGAAGAGGTCGGGATCAGCAGTTTATCCGGACATTCCACTGTTAAAGGAGATTTTGTAATGAAAGACGTGCGGACTGATTCGCGCGTCGGCAGGCAGCCACTCATGGCCTGGCGCCACAGAGAAACACCTCCGTGTTGATAACCATTCGTAAAATTCAGGCGGCTTTTGATGGTTTTCAGTCGAGTGAGTATCCAAGAAACTTTAACAGCTGGGCATGTTCAAACTTGTCCCGTAACGCTTCCAACGGAGGTGTTTCTCTGTGGCACCGGGCCATGAGTGGCTGCCTGCCAATGCGCGAATCAGTCTGTACGTCTTTCATTACAAAATCTCCTTTAACAGTGGACTGTCCGGATAAACTGCTGATCCCGACCTCTTCTGAAACTTCTGTTCTCTCTCGACGTCCTGGGTCAACAGAGGCTTAAATTTGGAAGTTTTCACCTTGAAACAGGCTGACGACGGCGGCTCGGAGCGCGGCGCGCCCTCTGGCTCCGTGGGTTGTCCTTAAAGTGACAGTAACACTCCATAATCTCATCAGCCCTCAAAATTTTCACCGAAAACCAGCTGAATTTCTCGAATGGTGTCCACTCGGATGTGCCTCACAGTTTCTGAAAAAATTTTGATCAAGCAAAGTGGCAGTCTCTGAGCCATTCCTAAACAATGGAAAAAATAGACGGGAGGGGCGGACCACTCCTCACTCAAAGCCTGCCCACAGGCAAATGACGCAACCAACAGGCGTGAAAAAACTCTTGCATGCCCACGAGGGTTCAAGCTTGTCTGATGTAATCGCACGTGATTCAAATCCATATAGTTTTTGAAAAAAATAATAAGGTCGGATACTTTTCTAATAGACCTCGTATTTATAACAGAAAACTGTCAAAAGGGAGAATAAATATAAATATAAGTGTAAAGATGATTGAATATATCAGAGCAGTAAATTGATCAGTGTGTGTGAACGCGCGCATTGACTCACGTGCGGTTATTTCCACCAGCTGATCACTGATCTCCAACGTGAATTCTTCCTTCCAGAACAGCGCTTTATATAATCATTTTGATTCATCTACATGTTGCCACATGTACAGAAGGACCGGATTGTCATTCCTACACTCATATTGTTATATTTAATACAAAATAAGAAGTGCACGCAGGAGCTCCTGCTGCCGCTGATGCTGCATTCAAGTACCGTCGGAAATTACACAACTTTTTTGTTGTTTCAAATTCAGCAGTTGCTTGTGGCAAAATAATTAATTATATCCACACAAAATACTAATTCTGGCCTATATAAGGTGCCTGAGCCCATTGAAGCTGACCCCCCCACACAGATAAAAAAATCCAAGCAAGCAGGCTGAGTTTGCCCTGTAATTTCCAACGGTACATGAAGCAGCAGCAGAAGCAGCTCACAAACCAGCTTCTGCACTGTGTGAAAACGTTCAGCTGCTCCAACGAAGTCAAATTAAACAATAACGTGAGAAAAACTAAACAAACAAAGAACGACAGCAAAACGAGACAGACGAATTGAGGTTTTCGTTGCCCTTCGTTCAAATTTTTCAACAGTTTAAAAATCCTGACGTAGCGCCAGATGCAGGAACGAAGCTGCGCGAAGGTTAAACGATGTCGACAGTCAACGAAAGTCCAGATTTCTTGTTTCGTCAGGGCTTCGTCACCCTTCGTTAAGTGCCGTGTGACTGGGCCTTTAGAGTGCACTGTTGTTTGGTATTGAAAATATATCTTGGTTTGAACACTTCACGTGGTAGCTAGTAGTTCCAACAAATCTCTCCCAGTTGCTGTACATCACATTTTTGTGTCTGTCACATTTTTGTGTAACTCATATTGGACCAGAAATATGGATATGCTGTTGGAAGAGTAGTAGTTGTAAGGAAGTAGACGCGTCAAAGTATGGTCCAAGAAACTTCAAAAATGCATGTTTTTGCCCGCGGTGAGGTGCTCTGAATGTTGATTCAGCTGTGTCTCCACACTGAGAAGGTATTAAGCTCTGAGACTTCACAGGTTAATACTCCAGACAGTACCCTTTAAAATGGTATATTACATTACATATTTCAAGGTACTTCATTTTCTACCACATGGTGGCCAGAATCTGTGCAGTAGACTGCTGAAACTTTCAGACATTATGATACATGATGAGTATGCTATGTTGAGTTAATCACTTGGGATTATTTTATAACTTAAAAGAAACTTTAAGGTCCTAAATTTACTTTCACCATATAAAAATGTAATTGGTGCGTTCACCCTGGTTGTATTAGTGTCTGTACTAGTTTTGAAAAATTGGAGTTTTGCTACAGGCTTGTACAGTTTTATTTTGATTATTCATTTTAATAGTGTCTTTTAAACTGTTTTATACTCTTGTGATATGTGTGAATTAGCTTTTTGTTTTTAAATATGTTTAAGGTCATGGTATGGCTCAAATCACTTGACATTTCCATCAAGTTTCCTCATGCAGGTATACATTACTATGTAAATTTAAAAATATAGACTAACATTACGTCAGATGTTCACCACTTGACTTGAGTATCTATACTATCCATGTCCTGAACATTCTGCCTGAAGTTTCAAAGAAGTGTTTTGCATGCTTGGATTAAAAACAAAGATCTAAACATAAATGTTTATTTATTTGTTTGTTTAATACTACATGGTAAGACAAAGATTTCTGATGTCAGAGCTACCTAACCTCCACTAAGCCAACATAAAGGAGAATCTCATGGTGATTTCAAGACTAGGGATGGGTATTGATAAGATTTTATCTATCATTATCGATTCTGCTTATCGATCCGATTCCTTATCGATTCCCTTATCGATACCTCGTGAATTTTGTACTAAAAGTAGGCTTTACAGGTTTTCTGTGTATTTCATTGAGTCTTAAAGTAAATAAATATGATCTCTTGATCTCTGGACATAAATAAAAATAAACAAAACGGTGTTTCGCTTTGAAGTTATTAATTCCGACTGGACTGTCATTCTAACTTGACTCGTCAGAGAGCCACGCAGCGTTTGGAGCTGTGTGAACAGAACGGATGAGGATTCTCGTTTCTTTCTCGCAACAAGACAGGTGGCCCAGTTAGTAACTTTAATCCGCACAAAAGTGACACACGATTGACATATTCAGGGATGTAGTGGTGAAAAACAAAAAAGCTAAAACCCAAAATTACCCCCCAACACCACCTGCATGAAAATGTTTCAATTCTAGAAGCTCTGAAATGCAATCTGGGACTATTCCAGACAATAAACTGGAGTGAGTGCAGCATCCATTTAGGTGAGAAAAAAAATACAACTTATTCGGATTCATTCCAGTAGTATTCTGCTCTTACTAGGATGCAGCAGTTTTCTAGTTTGGCAGATAGTTCTGGAGGAAATCACTGAAGAAATTAACACATTGAAAATATGGTTTGACCGAAACAAACTGTCATTAAATAAGACAGGGATGAAAGGGAGGTGTAAGAGTCACTAGGTGTTCACAGGAAACACTTATTTATTTCTGTATGTATGTATGTATTTATTTACGAGTATGTATGTTCATTGTTAGTTGGTTTTATATTTTCTGTAGTGTTTCTATTCAGGTTCTTTTTGTCTCTTTCTCTAAAATTGTATATAATAAGCATATATTGTATAATAATCATTAGATTAGTAATATATAAACAAAAATAAATTTAAGAAATATTACAATTTGAAAACAAATGCACCCGAACGTGATGACAGCTGCAACTGCTAAATGCTAACTTTTAACATTGAAAATGCCATAGACATGCTAACGCGTTAGCATCGCTCCCGTTTTTAAGTTATAAAATACATCTATCAACTGTTTCAGAAGACCATAACAGGTCGGTTTAACATAAAAAAGGTAAATAATACTCACAGACGTACGAGGTCTGTCCATAAAGTAACGGTCCTTTTTATTTTTTTCAAAAACTAATATGGATTTCATTCATATGTTTTTACGTCAGACATGCTTGAACCCTCGTGCGCATGCGTGAGTTTTTCCACGCCTGTCCGTGACGTCATTCGCCTGTGAGCACGCCTTGGGAAGGAGTGGTCCCGCCCCCTCGTCGGATTTTCATTGTCTGGAAATGGCGGAATGAAAAGGACTTTTTTTTTCCATCAGACTTTTTTCAGAAGCTGTTAGAGACTGGCACCTGGAAACCATTCGAAAAATTTATGTGGCTTTCGGTGAAAATTTTACGGGATTAACAGACAATAAGGACTGTAACTACAGCTTTAAGGACCCCTTTAAGAATGCTCGACTCGCCGCGCTCCGAGCTGCAACGACGCGGCACAAGCCACCGGACCATTTCTAAACGGATGGCTCTGTGGATACGAGACCGTCGTGTGCTCTTTCTCTGGTTATCACAAGAGCTGGACATCAGCCATTTTCTGGCAGATTTCACTTTTAACAAGAGATTTTGTCATGGAAAGCTGCGCGGAGGCTTTGCGCGTAAAGACCGATTTGCTTTGGAAGCGAGACAAAGGAACACCTCCGTTTCGGCGTGTCAGAGGACACGTTTGGACATGTCTATCTCGGCTTTCAATGCTTTACCAGTCCAGTAAGTATCAGTGAAATTGTGGAGAGCTGGACACGTTTGGACATGTCCAAACGTGTTTGGACACGTGTCTGCCTGTCGATGAGTCCCTCCAAAACCTGGAGAAAGAGGGACTCATCGACAGGCAGACATACTACAGACTGTACCCGGGGGGCGCCACTCCATGCATCTATGGACTGCCCAAAATTCACAAACAGGACGTGCCACTCAGGCCTATTGTATGTAGCACAGATTCCATCACATACAATTTGGCCAAGCACCTCAAGTGGATTTTGGCTCCTCTAGTGGGTAACTCAGACCACCATATGGAGAACACACAAGATTTTGTGAACAAAATCAAGAACCTGCAGCTGGAGGCAGATGAAACTATGGTGTCATTTGATGTGACTTCGTTGTTCACCTGCATCCCCACCGCTGAGGCCATCTCAGCTGTGAGGCAGAGACTACTGGAAGATGTGTCTCTACCTGAAAGGACCAAACTCACACCAGACCACATCTGCTAACTCTTGGAGATCTGTCTTAACACCACGTATTTCCTGTTTAGGGGGAATTACTACAGGCAGATCCATGGTTGTGCGATGGAGTCTCCGGTATCCCCCATTGTGGCCAATCTGTACATGGAGCGAGTGGAGAAGACAGCCTTGACGTTGTTCACGGGCATCTCTCCCAGTCACTGGTTGAGATATGTCGATGACACATGGGTTAAAATCAAGCAACAGGAGGTCGAGGACTTTACAGAACACATCAATTCGGTGGACTCCAATATCAAGTTCACACGTGAGGATGCCAGAAACAACCATTTAGCCTTCTTGGACTGTGATGTTACGATTGGAGAGAACAGGCAGCTCCAGACAGAGGTTTACAGAAAACCCACTCACACTGACCAATATCTGCTCTTTGGCTCAAACCACCCCCTTGAACACAAGCTTGGGGTGATCAGGACTCTTCAACACAGAGCCCTACAGGTGCCCACAACTGCAGAGGGAAGGGCTAAAGAGCAACAACTTGTACGGAAAGCCCTCACAGTATGTGGGTACCCACGTTGGTCCCTGGACAAAGTGCAGAAGTCCCAGAAAACAAAGAGAGCACATAGACAGGAGACGGAGACAAGAAGAAGAGTGTCTCTCCCTTATTTAGCAGGAGTAGGGGAAAAACTACAGATGATCTTCAGACAGCACAAAATCCCAGTTTACTTTAAACCAGTCAACACCTTGAGACAGAAATTAGTTCACCCTAAGGACAGGATCCCTAGTTACAAACAGAGCAATGTAATGTATCATATCAGATGTCAGGAAAACTTTTACACAAGAGGCTATACAAGCACCGCAGAGAGGTCGCCAGTGGACCTCAGTCTGCAGTTCATCTCCACCTGAAAGACACTAACCACACGTTTGAGGACAAGGAAGTTAAAATCTTAGCCAGAGAGAAGAAATGGTTTGAGAGAGGTGTCAAGGAAGCATTCTTTGTAAAACAGTTGAAACCCAGCCTTAACCGCAGAGCAGGTCTCAGACACGCTTTGTCCCCTGTTTACAATGTGGTACTCAGGTCAAAGCAGTTTCAGTCTTTTGTTCATGGTAATGAGTCATTCACGTCATCAGGAGAGAGTCGTCAAGGGAGCCATCAGGGGAGGCTTCCGTCCTGTCATTAGGAGAGTACTAACTAGAGCACAATAGGTGCTAATTAGAGCTATTGTTTAGTCACTAGCCTATAGCAGTCAGTCTCTCGGTAGGTGGGGTCTGGTTAGGTTAAAAAAACTCCAGCTTTTGTTGGCTTCTGGTTTATTCTTCTCTACAAGAGTCAAGACAGAAGTCAGACTACCAGAGCAAGAATTTTAGCTGAGGAAGCTTCTGTGATTTGAAGCGAAACGTCTTCACGTCAAGCAACACAGTCCAGGCGAAGATTCAAGCTTCTCTACCATGCACTTTGCAGTCTATTAGTCCGGTGTCGCACAACGAATGGTTCCCCCCCCCTTAAAATTTGGTCCGCCCTGCCTTCACTGCGCATGTGTCATTTGGTACCACAGCAGGTCATCTGAGTCTGACTCTCTTCACCCAAAGCGATCAGAGAATAATGTGATTATTAACCATCATATGACAAGGTAAAACCTCTTAAACCCATTAAACCAACCAGAAATAAGGCGATAATCGGTGAGTCGCTACTGACGTTTTGAAATGACGGAGGCGCAGTGAATGCAGCAGCAGCTTGTCTGGCTGTGGTGCTCTGATCGCTTCTTCCGTCTTTTATTATGAAATAATGCTGAATTTATGTGGAAATGGTTGTTGTACAAAACCTCATATCTGTCGCTGAGAAAGATGATGACTGGAGTGCAGTTTTAAGCAGAAACAAAGTGATAATTGGTGAACCGCGGCTGACGCACAGAAATGATGCATGCACAGTGAAGGCAGGGTGGGCCGATTTTTTTTGGGGGGGGGGGGGGCGGCGGGCGGGGGGCATTCAGTTGGTGACAGAAAAAAAAGACAAGAGTAGTTGTCAAGCTTGTTTCCACAGTATTTTCATCAGCCATCTTTTATAAGAAATTCCCGCAATTTCTGGTATGACTGATGCCTGGATAAACCATGTCAGATTAGAAAAGCAATGTGAGACAGAAATAATGCCATGTAAGTAGTTAATAAGGATGGGTAGTAACAACTGCAGTGGTGTATTAATTATGTAACTAAACCTAGTAGGGACTTTATTAACATAGTAAATTTGAAATGACGTAGTATCTGAAATGTTCTGGTCACTGTCAACTGTACTGAAACACTGCCAAAAAAAAGCAGTTTTTCTGACTAGTTTATTGTTGATCCCACATGGAGACACAAAACTTGCAGAATGAATGAAAGTGCATTGGCTGTTGCAGAATTAATTACAGGTGAGCTGTTTTGTGGAGGCGGTATGTGTGTAGTGTGATGCAACTGTTCGTAGTAAGAAGGAATTGGACGTGGTATGTCTGTGATCATGCACAGAAGTTAGGAAGAACGTGTTCGACACAGGGCAGTGGTAGAGAAATCCACTGGTCCAAGGTCACAGACTAGTAATTTTTGTCTTATATCTAGCTGATATTTTCTCCTGCTAGACCGATGTCTAGTTGAAAATCTTGTCGGTGTAGTGATTAAAAGTGTTCAACAAGACTGATTTTTTTTTTTTTTTTATATACTTGCGCCTTAAATAACAGCTGCTACTCGCAGATTACAGTGACCCGCGCTGTGCCACTCAGTCACATCACTGATTTCATGAATGAAGCTGTCCCGCTTGAGGCCACACAATATAAAAATAAGTCATTTCGTAACCGATGACGCCTTTTCCTTCCTGCATATATGAACTGCGCCAGAGAAGTTGTGTGATCCCTTCCTGACCCAAACAGCAATGGCAGTGCGGCGATTGAACAGCTGAAGAAGATACTACAACCAGACATCAGGGAAACACCCATAGGCAAGGCCTTGAAGAAAAAAACCTCTCACTGAATGTCAATGGGAAAGGCTCTGCATCCTGTTCAATACTGCATACATTCATTCATTCATCTTCTACCGCTTAGTCCAATCAAGGGTCGCGGGGGGCTGGAGCCTATCCCAGCAGTCATAGGGCGCAAGGCGGGGTCCAGCCAGGACAGGACGCCAGTCTGTCGCAGGGCAACAAACAGACATACTCTGTAGCTAAAAAAGTAAAGGTGTTCACAAATTTCAAGTGGATCATACGACTTCAAATCAAAAACAAAGTTGCAGCTTTTGAAAACTACCTGAATGCAAATGCTGCTAAGGATTTTATATCAGCAAATGCAGAGGTATTACGAAACAAAAACAATGAAGAAATCTAGAGCTGAAACAACTAATTGATTAAAATTATTAACCCTCTGGGGCTGACACCGTCGTATACGATGGCTGAGACCAAACTTTACTAAATTATAAATAACTTTTTAATGATATGGGATAGAAACTTACTTTTTTGCTGAAAAGTTAACTCCGCGGACTTTCAAGCCATCGTCCATCATCTTTGTACTCCTCATAGAAGCTGTGTGATGATGTGTGCAATGTGAGTGTCCAATTGGAATTGGTTCACTGTCACATGGTGTTCCAAAGTCCAATCGTAGGGCAGATTTACCTCACGTGATAAACCAAATATCATTTTTAACAGTGATGTGTTACTAGTTGGCCCGTTTGAATAGCCATCTGGCTGTTGGCTCCAATGCGCCCTGCACCATTACGCACAGCGATCAGTGAAAGTGAGCAGACGGAGAGCCTCTCATACAATCTCACGTGCTCAAACAGAGTGTGAGTTTCAAAGATGCTCCACTCCTCATTACCTCTGAATGTTATTGAATAAGCCTGTGGCAAGCTCTCTCTCTCTCTCCGGCGTAAAGCACTGTTTACCATATCAATGGAGCAAGGGGGAAGGGGCCGCTCTTCAGAGTGTAAAGCCTGGGTCCCACTGAATAATGAAGGATGAAGAAGGAGCCACGCATGGGTGTGGAGTGATTAATTGAAGAATGACCCACGTTTTCATCGAACACGTATCCACTACTAAGGTGCCTCTCTGTACCCCGCACGTGCCATGTAGAATCCACGACCGACAGGTCATTAGAGCTGCGAATGGCTCGTATCAGCCACGCTAAGCCACGTATGAGCCACGCAGTGCTGTGTAGCGTGATGTTATCAAGCTATAAAAAACATTAAAAATAGTTACCTTAAGCTGTTCAAAATATATTCCACATGGAGCAGGAAAGAGAGGGGAAAAAAAAGCGTCCAGATGAAACAGTCCTCTGTAATTCCAGAAGTGATTAGAGGTGTTTTCAACATCCAAGGTTTGGCTACAAAATAATTATTTAGATTATTTATGTAGAGTCCAGCGCACAGAGCAGGTGAAATTGTGTACACGAGGAGAGCCGCTCCGAAAATGGGCTCTCAGGTCCTGCGTAACTGCCAGGCGCATGGATAATGGGCTTTTAGCAGACTTGTAAGCACCACGCAAATGCTTCTAAGCCGTCGCAGTAACTCGTACACAAACTGCGCCACACTGTTGTTGCTAAATTTTGAACTTCTTGAAATTGGCGCCATGCTCAGAGAGGAGCCTCGTTAACTGAAGATAATGGCTCTAAGAGCCACTCAGAGCTATAAAACTCCCACGATAGTTGAAGAAATCCTCTCGTAGCAAACATGCTGCTTGGCTCCTTCTTCATCCTTCATTATTTGGTGGGACCCTGGCTTAAGGAGCCAAAGTGGGCCAAAGTGTGAAAGCTGCTTTCAGAGGAGGACAGAACACTCCAAAACACAGTAGAAGTATTGTTCAAAGTGTGCATTTGTTTATTGTTTGAACCTTTTTGTTGTACAGTCTTTCACACAAGAGCCCAAATTACCTTTATAAAGTGTCAAAACTGTTGTTTATTATAGTTTGCTGTGTGCTTTGAATAAATGTGTGGGGAAAATTATTTCTGCTTTACTTTTTCCTTTCTTATTTCTGATTGTAAACCTTTATTACACTTATAAAACACAACTTTAGCATATATATATATATATATATATATATGCTTGGGGAGTAACGTAATACATGTAACAGCGTTATGTAATTAGGATACAAAAAAAGGTAACTGTATTCCTCTACAGTTACAGAAAAAAGACGTATTCAGATTACAGGTATATTTAGTAAAAATGGGGATTAGTTCCCAGGATTACAGTTTTAATGCATTTTATAATATTATCTGTATATAATTTTTTTTTTTTCTTTGAAACGAAAATGTGGACAGCATGACGTCTCCTAACCGGGCAAAATATTGATGAAGTTCCCGGATGTTAATGCATTTTCAGTGGAGATTCGCGACTGGACACGCTCAGAAAAATGCTCGCAAAATACGTGTTAAAAATGCCATTTTGACCTGGATATCGAGCCAGTAAAATTAAATTACATTAAATTATGTCAGGAAAGTATTAAACTTACTCTGACACACACACACACACACATTCCCAAATATTAGTGTTGAAAGTTACACGGATCTGCGCTGTTCAAGCTGCTGAGCTGAGGTGTTGAGCGCAGCACGGCTCCTAAAACCATTACAGTACATATATATATTTTACACAATTATCCTTTAGTGACCAAGTTTCATTCATCAAGTCAGTGGTGTGGGTACACATCTCTGTGTGGGTGTGACTGTGAGTGGCACATCGTGGGTCATTATAATCTCATTATTTTAAGGCAAATTAAAAAAAATTCCCAGTCTTGTCGAACAATTTTAATCACTAACGACAAGTTTTTTAACTAGACGTTGGTCTAGCAGTGGAAAATATCAACTAGACATAAGTGAAGAGTTAATGGTCTGTGTCATCGGGCAACACAGGTACGGCAGGAAACATACAGCTGTTTATCATTCAAATATCACAGACAAAGTGACAAGAATAACCAAAGCCACTTACTTATGGAAGGAAATATTGTCTCCCTTGTTCCTCTGTTTGTGGCTTTGCCAACATGCGCAGCTTTCTGGCATATTCCACCTGTTTCTTGAACTTCTATGCACACAAATCACTAACTTGCCCAGAATTAAAATGGCGATCACACCTCCTTACTGACAGTATTTACTTAATGGTTTTCATTATGCTGCTGTTCTTATTTTGAAAGTTCAATAAGTGGACTGATATGTTAAACATGGTGCGAATGTCATGTGAAAGACTAAGATAATTTTATGTTTCCTGAACAAGTAGCAGACTTTTTTTGTTTTGTATATTGTTCTGCAAGCCACTTTTAATTACAAATTCATCCGCCCACCACCTGAGTTTTCATTATCCTTCATTTGTTTGGCATTTTTTGTTGAAAATTTAGCAGGTGAACAATGGGTGTGTTTAAAACAATATTGTGGTGCTCTTAATTCATAATGTGAAGTAAAACAGAGCATGCCATGTAAAAGAAACAGTTTTATTTTTGCTTAATAAACTGTACTATGTGGTCAAGACGATTTCTGTGTAGTTTCATTTGTCTGTATTAGCATATTTGATATTGGAGTAATCCAGAAGTAATTGAAAGTAATCAAATTACATTACTTTAATATTATGGTACTTGGATTACGTTACTGACTACATTTTTCAACAGGTAACTAGTAACTGTATCGGAATACATTTTTAAAGTAACCCTCCCAGCCCTGTGTGTATGTATATATGTGTATATATATATATGTGTATATATATATATATATATATATATATATATATATATATATATATATATATATATATATATAATGTGTGTATATATATATATATATATATAATGTGTGTATATATATATATATATATATAATGTGTGTATATATATATATATATATATATAATGTGTGTATATATATATATATATATATATAATGTGTGTATATATATATATATATATATAATGTGTGTATATATATATATATATATATATATAATGTGTGTATATATATATATATATATAATGTGTGTGTATATATATATATATATATAATGTGTGTGTATATATATATATATATATAATGTGTGTATATATATATATATAATGTGTGTGTATATATATATATATATATAATGTGTGGTTATATATTATATATCTATAATGGTGTA